>NW_022045728.1:440000-462430 GCF_003285905.1 Drosophila hydei | reverse complement strand
CGCCAATCGACAACTGCCAAGTGACAACAACAACAGCTGACAGGAAGTGCCTTTTAATTTATAACAATTATTTAATAATTGGCAATGCAACAAATCTCTGTACAACAAACGCGACGCCCTTGCCCCACGCAACGTGCGAGCTGCGCTAATTGGCAATAATGTTGTCACTCACAGCTATACGAAATTGTCGTTGTCGTGCTTCAGTGAATTCAAAAAAAGGAGAAACGAGCTCAACTGACAGGGTATATGATGAGCCCACTGGCCAATTTAGGGTATATTGGTTTGCTCGAAATGCTTGTGATAGGCAGAGGGAGGGACTGATCAGCACGATGAGCTGAGTCGATCGAGACAGGTTCGCTCGTACTTCCATTCAGCTAAGCACTTTCACAAAACTCTTTTGGCTTATTCGATAACTCATTCCATTTTCTAATTATCGATAAAAATCGTTATTGTGACTAGTTTTTTTTAAGCTTAGCACAATAGTTGGTAACATTCAATGAATGCACAAACTTTGTGTATTTTAGATCCTTGACAGCTCCCCCACCGCCTCCTTATTGCCACCCAAATAAATAACATTAAAATTACTAGAGACTTGTGCTTTGACATCTACTTGCCATAATTATGCCCTGCAAATTTGATTAAGAAAGTTTATCTAGAAGAAAAGCTAAGTACACATAGTAAAGTGCATGCTGCCCCAGCGCAGTCGCTGCGCAGCTAGCAGAGAGCGTGCATGTGTGTGTGCGTGTGTTGTTTGTTATGTGTGTATAAAAGAAGCATAGAGCGATTGGCATAGCAGCTGTTCACTGGGTTCAGGGTATCTTCTAGTCGAGCAGTCTGCACTGGTACGCACTTAGTTGATTTCTTTAATATGAATACTCGTTCGCAAAGCGTTAAGAGTATATAGGTTTTATGTAATGTCTCTTATTTATTTATAAGACTTATTTGTGCTTAACTATTTTCGATTCGTGTCAATTTCAGAGCGAACAAAACAAACTTTTTCCAGTCAGTCGCAGCATAAATTATAAGGTGGCTTGCCTATTGAGGCGTGGCATATCCAAAAATGTCGATAGCTGTTGATTTGAACCGTGCACCATAATTATGCTCGACTGGAAACTTATTCCTATTGTTCCATCAAGGACATTCATAAGTTGTTGGGATTCCAGCGACTATGAGAGATTTGATTAAAAGATATATAATTTAGGCTTTGTTTGGAGTATATAAATATTTATCGATATATCTATATATAATACATGAGAGACAACGAGGCGTGATTGACATTTTATATATATAATATTAAATAAATATATATATATATATATATATATATATTTGCTCAGGCTAATTCGGTCTATGCGACTGTTTGAAAACGTTAAGCAAAAGCCAAAAGACTGCAAATTTTCTTTACATCTTCTCGACGATATAGATAGCTACATATTGCACTGAATTTTCTAAATATCGATAGAAATCGATCTATAAGCTATTACGATATGTCACTTAAGTTCCTAGCTAAAAGAAATTTACAATTTCTGAATATTTTTTCAATCTAAAAACTACTCAAACTATTTTTGCACTAGCTAAAGAGGAAATCATTTGGCTCAGACATATGAATTACATATATATATATATGATATTTTACAAATATATATATTTAGTTAAAGCCATAATTTTAATTTATAAATCGATCGATTCTTAACGATATTTGTCATAATTAATTCATTTAGCAAACAAATTGAGAGCGAGCTCAGTGTCAATAGAGACAAACCAAAGCTAAGCATTTTCTGCGACAGCTATCGATAACAATCGAAGCTATGATAACAATCGAAAGTAGCGCTGAGCTAGTTCAGAGTGATTCGAAAATTGTATACATTATACTGCACTATATATATCTACTCTCCACTCACGACTAGAAGTTATCCCGAGCCCTGCATCGATCTGCTATTTCAATATTCTAATTTTCTGACACACACACACACACACACACTCACACACTGTGGCACATGATTACATAGTGCGCACTTTATGCAGCAGCTGCGTTTCTTCCCATAGGCCCAGTCCATATTTGGAATTAGTTATTTATTAACTTCGTTTGTAGATGTTCGATCTTTATCATGAACATATTATACATTTATATATAGCATTATGCCCAAGACCATTTGAAATTAGAATGGGAACAAAGATGTGAATTGAAAGTCATCTAAAGCTTCTACATATCAAATGTGATATCGATTTTTATCGATATAGAGAAGATTGTGAGGGATGAGACTTGTACTATGACTGAAAACCCTATTCTAGCTAGGTTTACACAGTTGATATAAATGTATCGATTGTTATCGATAATAAGGAAGTTGACTAAATTATCGAAAAAAGCTGATAAGCTCGTAATGTGTTGGTATTCACTGAAATACATTCAACATTTCAAGTCTTTAGCTTCGACTCAGTTAGATCTACTCAGCTCATTGTTTTGTTCAAGAATATATATATATATATATATATATATATATATATGCCACGCCTTCTTCTGCTTGTCACCTATGCATTCACAAAACCTTGAACTGCCATAAATATAACTATATAAAATATAAATAATAAATATAAATATCGATTCTTATCGATATTTCGAAGAGTAACTGACTTATCGAAAAAGTTGATAAACTTCTATTGCATGAAGCGAGAATTGATGCGTATTTAAAATTTGCTAGAGCAGCTCAGCTTGTTAAACTGATCAGGAATATCTATAAAATAAGCTGGCGATAAAGCGCAAAGCTTTGAGCTCGATGCGATTTGTTCAATCATCAAATATATTTATGGAAATCATATATATTATATGGCAAATTTTTATGTAGAGCATCAAAAATGAATGTGGCAAGCACTTAAATACTCATATTCGCATTCACATTCGCATTCGCATTCATATGAGAATTTATTATGACTGACCTGTCATTCGAGTGCTGCACAAATATAATTCACAATCCATTTAATTCGAATAGCTCGCCAGATTATGGCGATTGCTGGCGACGGCGTCAGCGTTGACAAACTTGCCAAAGCCAAAGCCAAAGCCAAAGTTTTGCTGGCGTGTGTAGCAGTAACAAGCAGCGCAGCAACAGGAAAATATCAAAAACAAAAACAAAAGCAAAAAAAAAAACATAAAATAAAGATAAAGAAACTGAAAAAAAGTGTTGCATACGTTAAGGCTGCGTTTTTTCCCAGAGCGCCGTGAGCAAAGTAAAAGATGAACACAGAAATGCAGCAATAAAATTGCAACAGCATGAGAAATAAATGCTGCAGCAATACAGGCAAATGCCAGCACACACACAGACACACACACACACACACACGCACACTTAGACACACACACACATACACACACTTGGGGAGACATTCATTCAGATAAAAAGCGTCGAGTTACAGCTGCAAGTCAGCCAAAGCCACCGACTTTTTGGGTAGGTGGGCGTGGCAAAGGCAAAGCCTTGCGTGTGTGTGTGTGTGTGTGTGTGTGGCTACCTGCATCTCTGTCTGGCACTGCATTAGCAGCCAGCTGTGAACGAAATAAACGTAAAAATATTTTTAGTGTGAACAATTCAGCAAAGCGAAATACTGAGAAAGCTTTTCGCCAGGCATTACACACGAATGCACAAATACACACACACACACACGCACACAGATGCAGCTGGCAAGATAACGCTCACGCACACACCTGCATATGCACAGAATAAGTCGTGGTTAGTTGGCAAATGAAAATAGTCTGTGTACCGAAAAACAAGTCAGGTGTTATCGCTGTTGTGTGTTGTGTTGCTGTCAATTTGGTAAACAAACGAGGACACAAACGACTTTTAAAATAATAGCCCAGGCAACAACAATTGCCATAGATCGAATAATATTTAATGCCTTCTGTTTACCACCCACACAGCCCAACTCAACCCAGCCAGAAAGTTAAAAGTTTTTGTATGTATGTGGCTTGACTGCGCTAAATATGTTATGCACTTGCGAGTGTGTGCGTGAAGATCTGCATAAGCAGCAGCAGCAGCAGGCACGCTCTACTTGGGATGCTTAAAAAAGGCGTTGCATACTTTCGTGGGCGGGCTGAGTATGTGGTTTTGATTTTGGCTGTTGGCTGTTGGCTGTTGGCCCGCACTTGACACTTTTTGTTGCGGCTTTACGGCCGTTTCGCATGCCACAGCCTTGCCAACTACAACTTGCTAGTTGCCATTGTTGCTGCTGCTGTAGTCTGCGTCTGAAATTAACAGCATTTATTTCATTGCATTTTTATGCGCCTCATTGCGAGCGACATTGTCAGCATCGTCGTCGTCGTCGTCGTCGTCGTCGTCGTCATTGTCGTCACTCGTGTCTGTCTGCCTGGGCAAACAAAGGCAACTTATTTTTATGCTATGCGCGTCAGTGGCAGCAGGCAATACAGATAGAGCGAAAGTGAGAGAGCTAGTGTGGGGGAGTGGGCTAGAGACACCACCCTTGGCCGCTCTTTGCCCACATATGCAGGGTTAAGTTTCTTTTTTATGCGCTTTTGTTAGCATCAGCTTCTCGTTCTGGCCATTTTTTAGTTGTTGCCGCTGCTGCCATTGGCAACTGTCATGAAAAGTTCGAGTCTAGAGTTGGCCTGAAATGCTGTGTGTGCCGCGTGCGCTCTGTTCTATTATGTTTTTGTGTACGTCTTCATTATTCCGTTTTGTGTCCATGACACGCCTCGTCTCTCTAGCAAATTGAACAGCTAGCCAGCAGTCGCATGGCTTGCTGCTGGCCGAGTCATCAAAATGTCTGCCGTCAGCTTTGTGTTGGATTCCATGCAAATTGCACAACATCTCCGCACACAGCCATAACAAATGAATTGTCAACAGGATAACCCGTAATCCGTTATGCCAAACGCTTGCTTCCACAGCAGATCAATCTGCAAATCCTGTCAATCGAGCTTACGTTTCGTGCACTCTGCAGTCGTCTGCATAAATGGAAATAAAAGAGTTTCCCAGGTCACAGTAGACAGAGAGGGAAAGGAAGGGGAGAAGAGTAAGAGAGAGGGAGAGAGAGAGAGAGAGAAGGAAAGTAAAAGAGCGACAAAAAGAAAGGAGAACAGAGAGAAGAAAAAAATGAGAGCGAGAGAAAGAGAGCGAAAGGAAAATTGAGGAAAGAGAGGGACAGAGAGAGAGAGAGAGAGAGAGAGAGAGAGAGAGAAGAAAGAAGACAGAGAAAGAGAGGGAGATTTAAAGAAAAAGGGAAAAGAGAGAGAAAGAATAGAGTGAGAAGAAATAAAGCCTGAGAGGCACAGAAAAAGTGAGAGAGGGAGAGAAAAGAAAAGAGGGAGACAGAAAGAGAAGGAGAAAGTAACAGAAAGACAAAGAGGGAGAGAACGTAAGACGGAGAAAGAGAGGGAGTGAAAGGTAAATAGAGACATAGAAAAAGAAAAAGGGAAAAGAGCGAGAAATAAAGAGGGAGATATAAAGAAAAAGGGAAAAGAGGCAGAAAGAATAGAGTGAGAAAAAGAAAGTCTGGGAAAGAGAAAAAAAGTGAGAGAGAGAGAGAAAGGAAAAGGGAAGCAGACTGAAAGAAAAGAGAGAGAAGAAGCAACAAAGACAAAGAGAGAAATGGAGTGAAAGGAAAGCGATGCGGGAGGGAGAGAAATATATATTGAAAGAGAGAGAGCGTAAGAAAAATGTACAGAGACATAGGTAGAATAGTAGTAAAAGCAAGACACAAAAAGCGGAAAGGGAGAGCGAAAAAAGCGAGACTAGAAGAAGAGAAATAAAGAGAGGAAGAGGAAGCCCTAAGACTTAAGACAGTCATGAGAATCGCAGAGTGGGCAGGCCCACGTATTTTGAGGGTGTACTATCTACTTCTATCGAGGTGTACTCAATATATAGGAGATCAAATGCATTCAGCAGTTAAGCTAAAGTCCCCTTACCCACCAGACGTTGGCTTTACGGGAGTTACATGAGACGAAACAGGAAGTTTCGTTAGCTTAGTTCGCTTGGACCTGCTTTATACAAAAACCAAGCTTAGCTAACGTTATTAAAATTCCATTTTCACATAATCGATGAGATATATATATATATAGGCTATGAGCTACGTGCAGTTGAGGATTGAGGGCAGCTAAAGCGCGCAGTTTGCTGCTTATCAATATTCGTGGTTTATCTTCTAATCTAAACACCTGACTATCGGCACACGGAACAACGCACCTGGCAAGTGGACCAAGTTTAATATAGCGCAAATTGGCACGAAAAAGGAAAACAAATGAAGGCAAAAGAAAAACAAAATCATTTTAAGTCAAATCAATAGTGTTTGTGTGAAATGGTGCAATTCTGTTGTAATGCTTGTTACAGTTATAGTTGCCTCTGTGTGCGTCTGTGTGTACTTTTTTATCTAGCGAAATATTATAGAGCATATTAAAAAACTTTGGGAAAAGTTAAAAACGAAGAGAAGCAGAAGTCGAAACAAGTTGTGAAACTTCAAAGTTGGGCACTAAAGAGCAATAGTAGTCAAGTGCTGCCAAAAGGTGAAGCGTCAGCAGTAACAGCGGCAGTTAAGGAGCAACAACAGCGACAACCGGCACCGGAAAGAGCAGCGGTAAAAGGACAAACAACAACGACAACATGGGAAAAAAGAGCTCGAAATTGAAACAGGATACCATCGATCGCTTAACAACTGACACATACTGTAAGTAGATATGCAGCAGTCACATATGATAATATTTTGATTGACTTTTTTACTGTCGCTTGCAACCATCACAACGAGCACTTCCAAGAGAGCTAGAGAGTCGAGCAGCATTAATATTTGATTAGCTCCAGCTGAGGCCCCGCTCCCTATCCCTGCTCACTCAGAGTTGCTGCAACTCGCTCTCTCTCTCTCTCGCTCTCTCACTGATCTAGGCTGTCTTCAGAGCACATTTGTTCTCTGCTCTCTAATAACTCTCTGCTTGAATACATGCGCCTGCCTTTATCACTGAGGTCGAGCTGCTTTCGTTGCTTTCCCCATTTTCTGATTACTTTAATTAGATTCTGCTGGTCATATTTTGTTGTTAAGTATTTTATTTATTTTTTTTATTTATTTTGCGTTGTCTTTGAATGTTTTATTTTTGTGCTGTTTGCCAGTCAGGCAGCCAGTTGGGGCCTACAAACTTTGTTGACTAATTGCTTTTTAAAGTATTTTCGCATTTCGTGCTTCGCTGCTGCCTTTTGCGGTCGAAGGACGCGACGGCAGGTGGGCGGCGTGAGGCGGGAATATAAATAATTACGCAGCTGGAGGGCATTCGGTGCACCTGGCGGGCGCCCTCGAAAGTGTTGACAGATTGCTGCCAAGTTGCCAGTTCTTAATGTCCTGGTCCAAGCAATTTGTCTTGCGCCTCTTGAGCTCCACCCTCCCCCAGCACACGGCGAACATTTTCTTGAAATTCATTTTACGCTTTGCTATGCAATTCAATAAGCTGTCCGATACTCTGTTTCGGGTAGTATGGGCTCTACGAATGATTACGATTCAGATCCTTAGTTGGCTCAAATGCAATTAACTGTAAATTTAATCAAATTTCTTGGGATATATTTATGTATATATATATATGTGTGTGTGTGTGTGTGTGTGTGTGTGTTTGTATTTGGGATGCTGAGCTGACATTTGAAACTGTAAAGTGCTGGTGGGCGACTGTCTGCACCTGATGGCAGCAGCCACAACGAATTCGATTTATTTATTCGCCAAACAAATAAACTGGAATTCAATTTATGAGCGGATACAACGGGTCGTATGAGCAATATGCTAAATTTGTAGCCCCCGTTGCACCTTAGCCGGGCTCAACGCTCCTGCTGCTGGGCGGGGCAATCAATTGGGGAATTACATTAAAGATATTTCGTGCTCTCTCAGTCTGTCTCTGTCTCTGTCTCTGTCTCTGTCTCTGTGTGCGTACTTACATATATATTTATGTGCATTTTCTGTGGGTTTTCACCCACTGTGCGGCCGGCGCACGAATGAATAAGTAAATAGCTAGAAATTTGATTAGTTTCGGATGGGTTTCGAAAATCGAAATGACCGTAGCAATAAAGTGCAAATCCCAAAACTGTGTCTCTGTATCAAATAGATACAAATTACGGTAGACTCGGGCCAGGGCCACGGCCAACGAGGGCAGCAATAACAATTGGACAGGCGCAAGGGGGTCAGCGCTGGGCCATCTATGGCCACAATCTACTATAAATAAATGGGCTACCAAATGTGGATTGTGCGTGTGTGTGTGTGTGTTTGTCACGGTCCACAGGTGTTCGCCTTAGGCCATGTTCTACAAGCTGACGAATTAGTACGTTTAATTGATTTTAAAATTGTTCAGCAAACAAATTGACAGAGAGAGAGAGAGGGAACGGGAGAGGGAGAGCGTGTGACGCAGACATGCAATTTGTCAAGCAACATGGTCATTAGTTTGACATTGCACAGGTAAATCAACATTCATGCCGAATTGGCTTAAGCTCTAATCTCGATTGGGCTCAGGGAATCAACTGTGCAGAAGGTGTCCTTGCCCAGCTTTAATTGCTACTGGCGCCACAGGTTTCACTTGTTCCATTGGCTATTTCACGCATCTTTGCTTATCAGATACGCTCAGGCTTGCGCGTGGCTTAAAGTGTTTACCTGGCCGTTCTGTTTTCGCTACACAAACAACAAATATTGTGTAACGGCAGAAACGCGAGAGAATCGATTGGAAATAAAGGCAAACGTAGCAAGTCCTCACACAGACAAAATGCAATTAAAATCGCGCTGTAAACACACATATTGATGGCAGCGATTACACAAATATTTCATGTAGTCGTAGCCGTTGCCGTTGCCGTAGCCGTAGCCGTAACCCATACATCCGTACAGCTGCTACATGATACATTCCCAGGAGTGCAGCAGCAGCTCTGGGTGTGTGCGTGCGTGCGTGTGTGACATGGCAATCAGAAATGCAGCTCGTATCTCGCAGCTTGCATGGGGCGCGGTTCCATCTGAATGCCAGCGACAATTGCCATGGAATTTTCAATGCCCCATCAAGTGTGCAACATGCCGCTGTTTGGGCTCGCCATATGCTAATGCACAATGCAAACTGCAGCCGCTGGCAGTCAGACAATCGAGTTATTTCAATTATGCCACAAAATGTTTCATCATTGTAAATAGAATTCAAAATTTCAATATACATATATCAGCTATGGCTGAGGCCTTTAAAGAATGTCTTTTACTTATTTGCCAACATTGTTTAACTAGCTTTTTTTATGACTTTTTATACAGTTTTGTAATTTGCTGCCTCGAATTCAATTTTAAATTTTGAATTAAAGATTTTTGCACAGTTTCATATGAAGTTTTCTCAGCTCTCTCATGGCTCAAAGTGTTCAATTTTACAAATTTCAAATTATAATTTTAAGAATTAAAAATTTTAAAATTAAAAAAAAATTCTTAGACTTGCATCTGATCTATTTATCTGATAAGAAATCCTTCAGAGCCTAAAACTAGATTGTATAATGCCTAGGCTAATCTGGCTCTCATGGCTCAAAGTGTTCCATTTTAAAAATTTCAAATTATAATTTTTAGAATTTAAAATTTTAAAATTAAAAAAAAAAATTATATAAAGTTTTCTTAGACTCGAGTCTCTTGCATTTATATCAATCTGATAAGAAATCCTTCAGATCCTAAAACTAAATTTTCTAATGCCTAATGTGGCTATGGATTGTGAAGCACACAAATTCAGTTAAGAACCAGGCAGAGTTTATGTTTTGGCACACAGAATACGTCAAAGACTGCGTCACAGACTCCATCACAGACTCCGTCAAAGACTCCGTCACTGACTCCGTCACAGACCCCGTCACAAGTTCCAACAATGGGCGTCGATATATCCACTAAGCATTTTGGATCTTGTTGCAAATTTCAAGTCTTTAGCTTTAATAATATCGAAAGGGCTTGGCGGTCGGACGACCGCCGAAAAGCGAGACTATTGCATAGATAAAGCCGACTGCAGCTGGAACGCCTTCAAGTTCGCCTAGCAAAGTCTATCAATGTCAAAACTGTCAATTGCAAATGCTAACTTGGCTAAGGCCATGTTTATGTCAGGTCAAGCTGAAATATATTATCATAGAACAGCAAGCTATAAATAGATTTGCAGCATAGTTAGCCGCAGGAGCCACCTGGCCAATGACAGGTAAACACACATTTATCTGGCAATAGGAAGATGCCTTACTATATATATATATATATATATAAATATATATATCAGATGCTGTGGCATATTTTGTTCGTCAGCGCGGCGTGGCCAATCCATTTTCGTTTCACAAATGAAAAGGGTTCTTTAAAGAAAAGCGTAGCTTGATGGAAATGCATGGCAGTCATTTGCCTGTGACAGCTGTGCGACGTTATCGACTGACAGCGAGTGGCTCAGCGCTCAGTGCTCTGCGGCAACAAGTCGTATGAGCAATATGCGCATTATTTACAATCCACACATGGCTTTGGTAAACGCTACTGTATTTGTACATGCCACACGTCAATAATAGAAGCAATAGAAGCGGACACAAAGCCCGCTGCTTGCCACTGGGATAAAATGTGAACGAGTTGCGGGTGGCTTTGTGGCTACTCGCCCTCGTCCCGCTTCCGCTCCACCCGCTCGCGTCGCTCTATCGATTACCAATCAATTCAGTATCAGCTTTGGCAATTGTTGATTTTATTGAGTTGACGACGTCCGTGCGCTCTTTTGTTGTGGTGTTGGCAGGACACCAGCGCTGAGCTGCCTTGGCTGACACACGATACAATTAATTAAAAGACAAACATAAAAATCTGCAATTGGAATGCCAGCCACAGCGACAGATAATCAAATTTATGTGAAGCTGAGACTGCTTCTAAGATAAAGGAATCTAACTGAAATTGATTTTCCATAAAATTCAATGGTTAAGCAGACCGCACCTTAAGTTTCAGGTGAAGTCCTCATCTACTAGCTGCAGGTAGAGCTGAAACTTGGGGTCTTTGCTTGCACGGAAACAAAGACAAACTTAGGTTTGGAACAACTGGAACATCTTAGAGATAACTTTTCATTTGTAATGTCATATTTAGCATCTCGAAGGCTGCTGACTTTTCATTAATAAAATCTTTTAATCACCTCTGCAAGTTTCTCAGCTCTGCCTGCTCACTAGAGCCTGGTGATAACGCTCGACTCAAAGATGCATTTCTCTTAGACGATGATCAAATGGCAAGACTTAATGAGTATTTTAACTGCTAGATGATAGCGATAAGTGAAACTTCTGCTGAATTGCAGCTATCAAAAAGAGTAACGCTCTTGCCGGGTCAGCCTATATATCATCAGAGGCCAGACTGAGAGCTCAAAGATGGCATTAGAGATGAGCCACGTTCGCATGAAAAATGACGCCAGTCAACAGCTGACAACTACGGGCAGCCAGTCAATACTCTGGGATGCTGCCCTGGTATTGTTGCTAGCTGGTGTCCCCTGGGAGCTGGGCTGTGGCCATTGGCTCGGCGCTTAACAGCAATTCCAATGTGTGTAATTTTGCGTGAATTTATGTTTTGGTCTTAAACTTTGCTTGCCGCAAGATCCCTCATTTGCCACCACACCACACCACACCATCAGCAGCTGCTCACTCTGCCAAGCTGGTGGGCGGGTTCGGTGTAACATGTGCGCCATTCACACGCCCATAACGGTCACAGTGGGAGGCCGGTGGCTGGCGCCCGGCCCGGGATCGGGAGACCGTAGCTTAAACGTTTCGTAAACGGCCATTAGGCCATGCCAATGCCAGCCACGGCCGAACATAATAATAATAATAAGAAAACAAAAAAAAAAAAAAAATACAAATAAAAACCAAGCACAAAAAAAGCCCAAGCCGCATATAGAAAATTGTTATGCATAGAAGGAAAAATTTGTTTGCTTTTTTAGGCGTGGCCGCAAGACAATGAGAAAAATGTAAGTACGAAAGCGTGCATAGGCACTTTGGCCATCGCACATTCGCCCGCTGCCCATCGCCCATAGGTGAAAGGACCCAGCGATGTCTATCACATGTGGCTTACTCTAAATTGTTTATGTGCCAAAGTCTTTAAAAAACAAACAGAAAATGTAAGCAAGGCTGGCAAGGGTCCGTTTGCTTATTTGTTTAGGGATTAATTATAATCAAAATGAAGTTGGCCAACATCTCGCTGCATGCGGAATCCGCTCCTGTAACCTATTAATATGCTGTTATTATATTCATTCAGCTAGTGCTGGAGTTATTTTAGGTACATAAACTGAAAAAAAAAAACAGCTTGACTGGGAGCATAGCTACTATCGCCACATACAGCCAGGCTTAACTTCTCGTTCTGTCTTACAGCTGTGCTCCAAATGGAAAAAAGTACTAAATGGATATATTTATACTTAGTTTAATGAATATATATATATATATATATATCTATAATTAGTTAGTCACCTGTTTGCGCTTGTTTAGTAACACACAACTAGGCATATCTGATATTTGTATCAATACGATGATTAAGATCGAAGTCTCATCTCTAAGTTTTTCAATTCTCCTTAGTGTTGTTGTAGCTGCCGCCTATGGTTGCAGTAGTATTAGTCTGAGGCTGTGAGCCTGGCTAGAGTTGTAAGCATATTATTCGAGTGGGTTTGTGTCTTAGCTACACCTCTAATGCTCGCTCTAAGAGAAAAAGAGAGAGAAAGAAAGATAGCTGCTGCTGAACATAATCCCGAATATTGCTGAGTTAGAGCGAGCTGGCTATTGAGGTTATTTATACAGGGGCAATATGATTGTCAGCGAACAAAGCGAAGGTGACTAGCTATAGAGATGAGCAGATAATTCGCTGAGATAAAGCTATAAAAGTAAAATGAAAGCTGATTAAATTGACAACGCCAACATATACACAAAACTATCATAATATGTATATATATCGTATCATATATATTTGATGTATATGAAATTGGCCAAAGATATAGATTATTTTTATCATGCGCTTATACAAATATTTATAATCGTTTGCATAGCTCCTATAGGAGAGATATTTTGATGGCTGCTAGAATCATATAAGTCTGAGACGTCAAGGGTATTTTATAGTCTGTACAGCGAATCATACCTCTATTTTATGCGAACTCTTTCATTTATTTGATACATTTATATTTATACAATATATATATATATATATATATATATATATATACATATATATATATATATATATTTAATATGCGAATATTTGCAATTTGCTTTTTCGTTTTCATTTTCATTTTCATTTTCGTTTTCCTTTTTATTGTTTTGTGTTTGGCAAAATGCTTTATGAAATGTTCATATGCACTTTAATAGATATTATTATTCGTTTCTGTTTTTCAGTTACTGAAAAAGAAATACGTCAATGGTGAGTGTGCAGAGCTGCAAATGCGAGATAAAAATAAATAAACGATGAATTCTAATTGTAAACATTTGGCAACAATGCAGGCACAAAGGATTTCTAAAAGACTGTCCGAATGGTTTACTCACAGAGCAAGTAAGCACACACACACACACATACACACACACACACACTCAGAGTTGCACACACTCGCACATGTTTAAGCTGATTCAATTCATTCAAGTCATGCTGTTAATTAAGTTAATCTTCTCAATATGTGAACACTAATTTCTTGAAACAGCAGACGAAACGATCCAGCAGCAGCAACAGTAATAATAACAATAATACCAACAACAACAACAACAATAACAACAACAACAAGAACAACATCATTAAGAACAAGCACATTGACTGCAGCATATACGGATTCGTCCTTGCCGAAGGAGAACACGCCGCACATCCTGTTGCCAAAATGAATGACAGGCGATTTCCAATGTGTTGACGGCAACAGTTGCTGTTGCTGTTGCTGGTGCTGTTGCTGCTGTCGACTGCTGTTCATATTAAAATTTATTAATGCGCGCCTCATTGGAAAACACAACTTGAATCATACCACCACCCACACACACACATGCGAGTTATTAAGCCACACCCGCAACATCCTAATTGTTTCTCATCTTTCTGCTAGGGTTTTATCAAAATCTACAAACAATTTTTCCCACAAGGCGATCCCAGTAAATTTGCTTCGCTTGTGTTTCGTGTCTTCGATGAGAACAATGTGAGTATTAAGGCCATTCAGCTCATGTCCTTGTAGCTCGTTTCCACAGCCATCCATACTCCCACCATATCCATCAGCCACCATCCGCCATCCGCCATCCGCCATCCGCCAACCACCAGCCACCAACCTTCAATCCTGCTCCAAGCAACCCACCAACCCCATCATGAAAGTCAGCCAGGCGCTTTGACAATGATGAATTTGTACGCAACTCGAGCGCAAAAGTTGACGATTTAGGCCAATTAGCCAAAATGCTTTAATAGAGTGCGCCGCGATTGCTGGGGCCTATGCGTGGCTGTATACCCTGTAATTAGCTGCCAGAAAAAACATGAACTAATTAAAGATTATCTATTGAGAAGCTTGGAGCTTAGAGCAGTTCCTTTTTTAGGCACTCGACCAGCATTTGAACTTGGTCTGTGAATACCTTCAAAGTGCGAGAGCTTTCAGGTCATTTTATATCCTAAATATACATATATAATAACTATATCTATATAGACTAACCATTTCATATTACAAAGTTCTGCTAACAGCTAAATAGCTGGGAAAAGAAAAGAAAATTTGAGCAGAAATCGTTTTGAGCAAAGTCGAAGTGATCAAAGCTTGGTATAAAAGAGATTTCAGAATAGTTGCGAGTGCTCAAAACGTAGATCAGATATTGTAATATACCATATAAGAAATCAATTGGGAAACGCAAGCAAAAAAGCTTTGAAAGAGCTCAATAAAGCTGATGCAAAATAAACTGAATCTATTGGGAAATGGAATTCAAAGTGCTTTAGATGTGAGTTCAGTTAGCTTGGATTAGAACTGAAAGAGATAGGTACACAGACAGACAGAGAGGGAGGGAGAGAGAGAGAGACAGGGAGAGAGAGTCGCAGTTGTTATTTACTAACCAAGTAGCACTCAACTCGAATATCTCATGCGCTGTTTTGGTTATGGCCAAACCCCACTGGGGACTCATAAAGGAGCGTTCATTTTATTTATGACTTGTGGTGCAGACGTGGTGGCGGTGGCAGTGGCGGTGGCGGTGATGGTGGCGGTGGCGGTGATGGTGGCGGTGGCGGTGGCGATGGCTAAGGCGTTGGCTAAGATGGTGGCTAGGGCAATGGCATTGCTGTTGCCGCTGTCGTTGCCGTTGCCGTTGGCGTTGGCGCCCTTAACTTGTTAGCTGTCTGGGGTCTGCACTGATTTGCTCTGGTGTCGCTTTTTCTCTCCTTCTGTTTCGCTTCTTCTTCTTCTTCTTCTTCCTTTTTTTCGGTTGTTTTGCTTGTGCTCCGCAGGATGGGTCAATCGAGTTCGAAGAGTTCATACGCGCCCTGTCCGTCACATCGAAGGGCAACCTGGACGAGAAATTGCAATGTAAGTTTGAGCCATCGCATAATGAGAGACCAATCAATGTAATGGCCGACGCCACCAATTAACGTCAATTGGCATATTCCATTTGCTCTTTATCAACCCAACCATGCAGGGGCCTTCCGTCTCTACGACGTCGACAACGATGGCTACATAACGCGCGAGGAGATGTACAACATTGTGGATGCAATCTATCAGATGGTGGTAAATACAATCAACAATTGCTACACACACTTAGCCATGCATATATATATATATATACATAGAGATATCTGATATTAGCCAGTGACAACTGGCATTTACTGTTGCTGCTAACTGAGCAATTTCAATGGCATTATTATCTATCCCAATAGGGCCAGCAGCCGCAGTCGGAGGACGAGAACACGCCGCAGAAGCGAGTGGATAAGATATTTGATCAAATGGATAAGAATCATGATGGCAAATTAACATTAGAAGAATTTCGTGAGGGTAGTAAAGCTGATCCACGTATAGTTCAGGCGTTAAGTTTAGGTGGTGGTTAAACAACAGATTCCCAAACAGAAAAAGAAAATAAAGAACTAAAGCAAATCTATAGAAACGCGCAACAACTACAACTGTAACATCAAATAAAACTTTCAAAATGCAGCCAAAAGTTTCTGAGACAAAGTGGAGAAAGCGCTTCTGGTTTTTGGTTACAAATCTCTTAAAAAACTCCCACACAGCATATATAATATATATATATATATATATTTATATATATATCTATATATAGTTAAACAAAAACATAAACAAAAACAAAACTTTAAAGCAATCAAAGATCAGAGTCGCTCTAACAAAACATAAAAACTTGAGAAATAAATATTTTTTTTTGCTCGATTTCGCGCGTCGATTAACATTCGAAATGATAATAATTTTTTGATATATAAAAGAAACGAATAGAGAAATTCAATTAAAAACTATATAAATATAAATATATATATAAATATATATATATATATATAAATATATATATATATATATATATATATATATATATATATATATATATATATATATATATATATATATATATATAAATATATATATATATATATATATATATATGTATTTACACATGTATGCATGTTTATATATACATATATATATATAGATATGGCTAAAGTCTAAATCGTGGCGTAAGTAGAACGCAGTTCATAGCAATAAAAACTATAAAATAAATTACAAAAATAAAAAACGTAACGTAAATCATATTTTGAGCATACACAAATTATTAGTAAAACGAAAAATCATTGCATAAAAATAAAAAAAAAATAAAAATATATATATATATATATATGTATAATTATTATATATATATAAATGAAAATAACAATCACGCAAGCAAACAAAAAATTAAAAAAAACTACAAAAAATAACGAGCGCAGCCTTCGAGAAATTTATAAAAAAAAAAACAAATTGATGAAAAATATTTAATATAACATTAAAACGTAAGCATTGTTGATATACAGAAGCGAAGAAACCAGAAAATGGATTGAACTTAATACAATATATACAATATACATAAATATATATATACTCATATACACACACACATATATATATGTGTGTATCTGTATATATATATATACATAAATATATATATATATATATATATATATATATATATATATATATATATATATATATATATGTTTATATTTAACAAGATGAAGCAACACAGCAAAGGCAATTAATTAATTAATCAACAATACCCAGGCATTAATCAATGACAAGTGCAAAAGCCGCGCAAAACTGAACGTAATATATTTTCAATTAGCCAAACACACACACACACACAGAGACATAAGCGCATACAAATTGGGTAGATTATTATGATTATAATTATGATTATGATTGCGATTATGATTTCTTAGTAAATTGCATTTCTTATGCGCAATTCAAATTAAGTTAACGTAAATTTGACAATAGCCGCCACAAATAAAATACAAATATATAGTTTTTATTATAAACAAATATAAAGAAAAGTTAACATATTAAAAGCAATGAACACCAAAAACAAAACTAAAAACAAAAGCAATAAGTAAATTTAAAACAACAATAACAACAATTGCAACAGGAAACAAGCCACAACAACAGCTACAACAACAACATGAAAATACAACAAGTACAACAATAGCCAGCTCTCTCTCTCTATCTCTATCTCTCTCTCTGTCTCTCTCTCGCTCTCTCTCTCTCTGTATATCTTGCTCTATCTATCTATCTTTATGTAGTACAAATAGCCCCGTTTGAGAGCCCAAAAAACGAACAGAAAAAAAAAAAACAAAAAAAATATATATACAGATCCATCATGCGATTTAATTTCTATTCTATATGCGGTTCAGCTTTATTATTGCATTGATTTAATAACCCAGTTAATAATTTATTACAAACTACTTATATATATATCTATATACATACAACTATATATATCTATATATATATATATACTTGAATACATATTTGCTACTTCTTATGGCTAATCATGCACACCCATAACTTTTTATATACTCGTACATATATCACATTGACGCTCCATCATGCCATACGCAATATATATATATACGTATATGTATATATATATATATATAGAGACACACACAAATAATATATGTATGCCTATGTATTGTAGATTGGAGTACATACATATACGCTTAAGTATTTGATGCCGAACACTTTGATCACATCTATAAACGTTGCTCATGCCCACAGCATCCATCAACACATTAACTATATATGATCATATATATATATAAGTATATATATTCGTATATCAAATCAATCACTTGGATATGGCTCACAATCATTTTTATACACTTGTAGAGGTAACTAAGGTGTAGCCCACTATATATGCTGGGCAGTTTAGTTGATATATTTGTCTGTCCGACTGTCCGCTTTCTGTGGCAGAGCAGCCTGCAGCATCACTTGCTTTCCCTCTTCTTTGTGTGTGGCCTTCTGCCAGGATCCTCAGCAGCTGCCACAGCTGGGCGCGTCTACAGGTGATTGAGAGCCTCGGCGTGTCTCGAGCTGCATCAGTTTTTAACTTGTTATTGATTTTATTTTGCTACTTTGTCTACTTTAATGAGTGGCCTTAACTTCAAATTTGTCCAATCACATTGAAATTCTTATATGGCACCAGCATCAACTATATATATATATATATTTATATATATATATATATATTTATATTATACATTCGTAGATGCTTATCGGCATAAATAATCGTCTAAACTTTTTCTATGCAATTTGCAATGTTTACTTCATTTAATTTCTGCAATTATTTGCTCAGTTTCTTTTTTTTCATTTCGACTTAGTGCACGCCAAGCAAAAAACAATTGAAACCGTAAAAAAAAAACAAAAAAAAAAACTGTCGCCTAAACTGAAAAAAATTAAAAAAAAAAATAATAAAATGGCATAGATATACATATATACACACACACAACCATACATACATATATATATGTATATATATGCATATAGCTATATACCTATCTATATACTGACACACTAAAATATATATATATTATATTAATTGTAGCGAGCACTACAAACTAAAATTAATAATAAATACCAAAGAAAGTCAAACCAAAAACAAACGCTTCTAAGAACCTCACTGAAATTCTTCGACAAACCGAAATGCAAATGCAGAAATAATTATATACTATATACTAACAATATACTAACATTTAAATAAATACAAAACACCACAGCAACAGCAACAGCAGCAACAACCACACCAACAACAACAACATTATGCATTACAAATGAGAACCTTAATCAATAATTAAATAATTCGAAAGTGATATAGCTGACAAAACAAATGTGTCTGTAGTTTAGTAGTTAAACGTAACGAAAATTGAGCAGAAAAAAGAAAACAATAAATTGAAAAACAAAACAAATATATATATATACATACTAAAAGAAAAGCAAATACATTTACAATTTTCTTTGGATTTTCTTTGGCCTAAGTTTCTCTGCTTGTTTCGTAGCCCAAAGACGCATGAAAACCAAAAACGAGCTGTAAATATCACTTAAGAAATAAATTAAAAGAAAAATACCTTCAGTTGCACTGAGGCCCAGGCCCGACAGATACGATGTAAGTTTGTTAACACCAAAAATATTGACGGGTCTTAGGTAAAAAGTAAGTAAGTTTTTTTTTGGCCCACAGCAAAGGCATTCAAGTCAATTGTAAAACAGAAAATGAGTAAAAAAAAAAAAATAAAAAAAATACTCATAAAAAATGAAGAAGAAATATGATGAAAAAAATATGATAAAAAATATTTGATTTTTTTTTGTGCAATGCGCGGCGTCTGCTTTCAGCCGGCATTGGCAACACGAATACACGAATGTCAAGTTAAACGTTTCACAAGCAATATTTTACAAATCAATATATTTATATATATATATATATATATATATATATATATATATATATATATATATATAATATATATATGTATGAAAATATATACAAGTATATACTTACATAGATGCGAGTTCTTAAAAGTAACAAATATTGACATGACAATTGGCATGAAGAATCAAATATTGTAATAAATGTCAACATTTACATTAAACATAAACAATTTAAAAATAATAAATATAAAAACCCACACACACACATGTAACACACATTTTTTTAGTGATACTCTTCAGCAAAACAAAATGCAAAACAAAAAAATCGAATCTGATTTATTTGCTAAGAAACGTTAAGAAAACAAAACAAAACTAGAGATTTAATTAAATAAAATATTGCAAAAGAAAAACAAAAATGAAAAAAAGCAAAAAAAAAGACGAAATGAAAATGAAAAACTTTAAAGCAATTTCAATTTTGTTTCTCTTTTTTCACTTGTTGTTGTTTTCTCTTCTTCTTCTGATACTTCTTCTGTTTTATATATATATATATATATATAACTATTTACTGTTATTTGTGTATACACACACTTTATACATACTAAAACGTATAAGCAAAATGCTAAATTCTTTTACCAACACTTTTTTTCCGTAACAAACAGCAAAATGAAGAAGAAGCAAAACAAAAAATAAAAAATAAAAAAAAAAATAAAACAAAAAGCAAAACGCAAAACGAAAGAGAAAATTTATCTTGTTACTGTCAGAAATATTACTTATACTTCAAATAAACATTTTAAAATGATATGCCAAACCTGGTGTCGACTACTTTCTGACAATTAACTTAAGTGGCCCTAACTACCCATAAACATGCATGAAAGGTAAGTCCAACTAATGTAATACACGCTCACACACACGCACACAGACAGAGGGACAGACGGGCAGACAACCCCTCCTCGACGGACGGCCACTTGCCACAAAATGCCGTTGCGAACTGAACAGCTGCTTGGGGGCAACACTTACAGTCGGCTGGTGTGCCTCTGCCGCTGCCGTTGCTGGCAAATCACAATTGTTTTTATGGCCACGAGACACAAAGGCAGAAACATGCCTTGGCCAACCGCTCTCGCGCGTCCGTTATGTCCAATAAAATATAAGTGCTCACCAGGCGTATACGCAATATTAGTTAATTGTTCTTTGATTTGTCTTTATTGCGATCGCCAGCTCAAGTCACTGAGCCCCACAATTAAAAACAGTTGCAAAACTCCAGATTGCCCTAGATCAAATAAACCTTGTGCATATGACGCCAAGTCTTCCCTAGCTGCAACTGAAGTTGGTTACCTAAAATTCAGCAGAAGTCTTGCTGAGGACGACGAGCTGAAGTTTTTCGTCTGTCTGTTGATCTCGCTAGAGAGTTGAGATGTTTAATCTATATTCCTCTAAATCACTATGTAGCACAGCCTTACTGTGTGGGTCGCTTTAATTTGTAGACAGAGTTAGTATATTTTGTATATTGGATATCTTCTAGTCGGTCACTCCCTACAAAAAAATTCTTAGCTGTTTTAATTAGACATCCGAACTTTGTGAATTATCTGAAAGGCAATTTCAACCAAGTCTAAAGCGACTGCATTCTACACGCTCATGTGTAGATAGAGTTTATATATTTCGTATTTTCTATATATCTCCTAGTCGGACACGCCCTACTACAACTTTTTAAGATGTTTTAAATAGCTACACATTTTCAATGCCAATTGAACAGCAACTTTGATCTTGCTCCATTTCACCCACTGCGAATTTTCTTGCCGTGCACAATTATTGTATTTATACTTTTGCCTCGTTTTGAAATGCTCAGATATATATACATGAATTATTTAGCTATGTGTAAACTCTTTTTTGTGTAATAACTTAAACTATTTGGCGTCATCGTTAGTTTGTTAAACATAAACATTTGTGAGTCATATTGAGTAAATCGTAAAATGGGGCAAAGTCGTACGGTCGTGAGGGGCGATAAGCTCATTAAAATCTAGAATTTTGCGGGTTTTAATGTGCGTCAAAAGAAGGAGCAGCAAGAGGAGGAGCAGCAAGAGGAAGCGGCTGAGTTGACGGTGGAGTCGTGTGTCATTTGTGGTTAAGTTGAGCTTCGGCACATCATTCAGTTCATTTGGCACACTCAGAGCTCTCTGCGGTCGGTCACTTAAACAGCTCAGGCCTCGGTTCGGTTCGTTTCTGTTTGCGGTTTTGTTGAAGTTGATTTGATTATGCTTTGGGTTATTGCATATTTTCAGACTGATTGGGCAGCCCGCAATACGCATGCGTGTGTGTGTGCGTTGACATTTATATGCGGTTCGCCTGAGTGTGGGCGGCTTAATTACCCTTGTGCTTACACTTGCGGCTACGCCAAAGTGAATATGAAATAATAATGCAATTGGAACGTCAGTTGATCACGTGCATAATTAATAAATAGAAAGAGAGGGAAGGAGGTAGGAAGAGAGAGTGAGCGAGCGAGTACCTGACAGATACTTACTTAGCTGCCTCTGTCTCTGTCTGTTTCTGTTTAGCTAGGCAGCCCAACTATTTATAATGAAAAGGCTGCCAAATAAAAATGAAAATAGCTTTGGTGTCTACTTTGGTTTTT
>NW_022045728.1:240000-435000 GCF_003285905.1 Drosophila hydei | reverse complement strand
TTTTGATTTTGTGCAGTCAGAAATTGTTGAAATATTTTGATTTAAAAAAAATCAGTCTTAAGGCTGAAAGGATATGTTGAGCATGACTTTCACGTTTTTACATAATACATATCTATAATGCTCGAAGCCGACCTCCTTTGCCTGCTCGCACGTGCTGGTTGGAAGCGCTGACTTGGAACTGGCCACGAAATCAATTTCTCTGTCAAATCAGCAGACAAGGGGGGCGCCCCAGTGTGGCTCCACATGTGAAGTCTGTACTGTAAAAAAACTGTCATAATACATTCTCCTACGAGAAGGGCGGAAAGGACACCCTAATCCTGCGCCTTTCACTCAAAAACTTGCCATTGCTTCGCTGGCTGTGCTAATAAAACTAGTAGTTCTTATACCCTGTACATTAACACCAAATGGGCTAATACGACTTCGAGTGAAATACATATATATATATATATATATAAGTATATATATATGTACTATATGCTATACACATAAAATCCTAACTGGAGGCGTTGAATATTCAGAGATTTAATTGTTTCGTAGCACACAGGGTATCTGCTAGTCATGCTGCCTCGCTCATTGCATGGCGTTTTATTGTTATTTTTCTTGTTGTTTCGCATTTTCTGCTCGACAAAACGGTAGACCCTAAAGTCACCGGCGTCAAGCAAACAAAGCTGCCACCGACTACAAAAGTGTCTATGGCGACGGCTGCCGTTGAGCCCAAAAAAAGGGACGGCCCACCACACAAAGCAGGCCTGAGCCACGAAAGAGCCTCAACTAGGCCGCCAACTAGTCTCAAGTTTCTTCAAAAATGGTCAATTAATATTGTTGCTATTATAAATTTGTACTCGATTATTATAATATTCAAATTGCTTAAATTAATTTATGCTTCAAGAATTAAATTAAATTAAGTGAAATTTTATATATAATATTGAAGCTCTATCTGAGCTTAGTGAATATTATAAATTTTCAAAATGTGTGCATTTTTCATTTAGATGTATGAGTTTTGGTAGAACATTTCATACATGAAGTCTGTCCGTTCGCTCATTCGTCCTTTCGTCACTCCGTCTAAACGCAAATCATGGAAATCTGAGCTCTTGAAATTTGGAATAAATACTCGTATGGCCATCGTAGCTTGATGAATTGTTAAGATTTTTCAGGTACGCCTGCTAGAGGCGTGGCACGCCGGAAAACACTGTTTGAAGTAAGTCAGGCGGACTTTTAGTTAAAGTACCTGAGACTTGTCTCAGCATTTTCTCGCTTTGACAAGCCAAGATCAAAAAGCTATAGCCATATGCCTGCCGTATCTTGCACAGCTTTAGAGCTAGAGCTGAGCTACTCAGTAAGAGATATAGATTCTTCGCAGCTCGACGGAAATGATATGTCTGTGGCCACTAGGGGCGTGGCAAATCGGATCTGACTTTAAATTGTTTTGAACAAATTCTGTTATATATTTTAAGCACTATATTGAACTGTAAGCCAGAGTCTTGAAGCGATTAAATATCTACGCCTATAGGGGGCGTGGCTATTGGTTAAATTATACATATTCCAAAGTTTTAGAGCTAGAAAAGAAGAAATTCACTAATTGAGTGACTGTTGAGCTGCTCTATTGATGTGACACAATACATGGGCGTGGCATATCGAAAATACCCTGGAATCGTGCAGTTACGTTATTGCTAAGAACTGAGCCAACACTAAGCACTGGGGGCGTGGCAAGTCCAGCAAAACTATAACTTCTACAACTCAGAAAAATAGCTGTGGAACCCGCACGAACGGGTATTATGTAGTGGGTAGCACCCGCCTGCAACAGTCTTGCTTCTTATACATAAACTGCACCAACTTTTCAAGACTTTTCTATTGCCGCACAGTCTTCGAGCTCTGCTCCAAAATTGAATTAGAGTCAACAAAAAAAAAAAAGGAAAAGAAAAAGAATGACATCAAGCATGTTGTTGTCGCTTGTCATTTGACTATCGACATCTTTGTCGCCTGTCAGCTGTCAGTTGATGTGCTTAAGTGTGTGCGTGCGAGCTTCTGTGGTTGCCACCCACACGTCCACTGTCACTGCCACTGGCACTGCGTTCATCTTGGATTTCAGCGTCGCTTCTGTATTTCGAACTGGTCTGGCCGTCGTCATATTGTGTTTGGCAAATCGTTTGCGATAAAGCCAACTACATAATGTCTCTGTAGGCCAGGGTGCGATCCGGGGCACGGGGCGCGGCGCACATAAAAATGCTAAACCAGCGCTATGCTGGCGTCGCAACGACGCAAACACCCAACTCATATGACCATATAGTAATGTATCTGTCTCGCCCTCCCTCCCTCCCTCTCTCTCTCTCTCTCTGCGTGTGTGTGCGATGGGGGGAGATGGTTGGACGCAGTATAATGCGCGTTATCCTTGATTGCCTGCTTCGATAGCAGGATATGAGGCGGCTGCAAACAAGCCGCTCAACGTTTCTTATAAATACGCACACTTTGCCAAAGGCAACACGATTCCTTCAGCCAACATGTGACGGCTATGGAGCTAGCCTTGCTAATAGATAAATGGGGCATATTAGTGATTGCTGAGCTAGCAGTTGGCATTAGTTGGACGAGATATCTGAGGTCTACTTTACGAGGGGTGTCAGATGGATTTACAATTCTCATACTGCAGAAATTCCATTGCTCTCAGAGTATTTAATCTTTGACATGTCGCAGATAGCCGAGCTCCATTGTGTTCGTCTGTGGGACTATCGTGATTTTGGTCTTATTATGTTCGCCCCTTTGTTGTTGGCGTTGCTCATTTCTTTTGGCCTTTGGCTTTGTGCTGTTCCGTGTACTCATCATCATTTGGCAAGAGGGCAAGCAAAGAACTCATTGCGACTTGATTGGTGTAACACACACGGCTTACAAGTTAGCCAGCCAGCTTGGCGAGCTACCATGGCTAATTGATTTCCAACTGCAGACTGTCAATGCTCCTTGGCCAAGTAGCAACTTGTGGACATGGCCAAGCCAACTAAGCAACTAAACAACAATTTTTAATTGTGCCCCATCGTCGCCAGTGCCAGTGGCTCTGACTGTGGGTGTGGGGCTGCTGCTGATGCTGTGGCGGGGGCCAAAGGCAAATGAGTGCTCCGAGAAATATGAACGAGGTCAATGATTGTTTACACTACACTCGAATGCTGTTTACTCGGAGCTATCGCAGCCAACGACGCACAGAGCTTAAGATTGGCTGTGACGGGGCGACCGAGCAGCGGGCTGACTGCCTGGCTGGCTGGCTGGCTGACTGGGCGAGCAAATGCTGCCACTAGACACCTACCAGAGCTAAGGCCCTTACCATCGCCCCACCGTGGGCTAGGGCCACTTGGCTCGCATGTTGTTAACTACCTCTCGCTGATAGCACATTACGCCCAGAAGCACAGGTGTGTGTGTGTGTGTGTGTGTCTCTCTCTCTCCCCCTCTCTCTCTCACTGTGTACACACGTACTACACACATAAATATGTGCTTATATAGATTGTGCCCTTGCCACGACATGACTTTAAATAAGTACCCTGATTACTACCACAATTGACTGGATCTGCTGGCAACTGATCGTTGAGGAGCCACGAGGGCTGTCAGGCTAGACTTAAAGCCACTCTGGGGCTCACACTGGACTCTAGCTCGGGCTTATTCAGAGTGACTTTGCCACAGTCTAACGTGGCGCTGTGTCGTTCGCTGTGTTTCCAGCAATTGTTCTGGCTTCCCAGCGCATTGTGACGGCAAATGCTTTCATTTAAGAGCTGCATTCATTGTCTCAGCATCCTATCAATCGAGCACAAAGGGCGCAGAGCTGCAGAAGTCAATGGAAGTCACTCTAATTGTGATGGCGTGACAAGTGAAAACAATTCTCAAGCGAAGTGGAGTGCAATCTCTGTGCCTCTCTGTGCCTCTGTGTGTGCGTGCTGTGCTTTGTCTATGCGGAATATTACGTATACGCCGCGCATGACATTAAAGTGCGAACGGTGCTGGGGCGCCGGCCTGTTACGCCCGGCCACGCCCAGCTCCAGCGCCCGTTTGATTGTTTGATTGTGTGCGCGAAAGCACTTTGCAGCGCGTTCATTCATTTATTTTCATATCTTCATAATGCGGCAACGCCCAACGCATTCATTTGCATCGCTGTCCAGCCGTTTGCCAAATTCCAGCAAAGCAGCACGCAACAAATTAAATAATTAGTCGCTTAATTAATGCCGGCGCGGCGCTAAATACTCCGGTAAATTTAAATCGTTTGCGATGTCCGCTCAAAGGAAGCCAAAGCGAGTATATTCGAAGGCCAAGCAAGTGACTCCAAGTCTCTCTCGAGATAGATCTTAAATATAAATAAATTACAATTTTTTACTTTAGATTTTTATCATTGATTCATGTAGCCAAGCGCCCCCATTTGGGGGCGTTTTAAAATTAAAATTTCGCTGAAGTCAGATGTTGCCCAAAGTTTCTAGACACGCCCACTGCGGGCGTGGCCACTGCGAAAACATCTAAAATTTATTCAAAGTCCTGAACGAGTATTATGCCGTCAAGCAGCTGGTCAACCTTAGTTTTTCAGCAAATGTGTGTGAGAGAAAGAGAAAGGACGAAGAGAGGAGACAGAGAAAGAGAGAGAGAGAGAGTATGAATGCAGAGCATACAAATCCATTTAAGCCAAATCGATTTTCATGCTAAAATGTTGCCACACATAACACAAATGATCATCAATTGCACGCTGAACACATGCACAAAGAACCGCACGGCGAGTGCGAGCTGTACTCGACTGCGTAATACTCGCTCACAATGACAGTGCCTTGATTATAAGCTAGCCGACGCTCTCAAGCAGAGCTCGAATCTAATATGCCAACAGGCGAACATTGCACATCACTAATATGCTCGCTTTCATCTCTTGGGCGAGCATGCAGCAGTTCTCTTTGCTTGCCATGTGCCGCAATTCCATTTGCTTTGCCGCCTTGTGGCTGGGCCCTTTGCCCTTTTCGATCGGGCGTTGTTTTTGCCAGCTGCGACTTGGGGTTTTATATTTAAATTTTCATTTATTTGAGGCGGCTTAAAGAGCTGAGCTTAAATGGCATCTGAAGTGTGAATTGTGTCTTATTGATGCAGAAATGGAAGCAGATAGCAAAATGTGATGAAATGAGCTTCTTTAGAATATGTGAACCTAAAGTTGCTATCTAGCAACATTTCAGCTTATCAAGTTCATGATTGAATATGATTGACCAACAGTTAGTTCTCTTTGGCTCACTTGGAACAACTGTAAACACTCTGCCTAGCTCCAAATGTTGATATACTGAGTGTTTATTTTCGAGTTACACAAGTTCAAGTCAAAATAAAGTAATAAAATATATTTTCTAATATTAATAAATTAGCTTCATTTAATAGCAGGCCTTATGGCAATAATATTTTAATATAATTACAAGATTACAAGTTGCAAACTGAAACATCAATTTTCACAATCATCACAGGTTATGAATCATCGTCATTTGGAGCAATGTCTATGCCAGCTCATAATTTTTTTTGTGGTTTTAATGTTGTTTTAATAAAAGCTTTGCATTATTCATACTTTAAATGCTACTAATCTGTTTATTTAGTACAAAAAAAAAATACGAAGTGCATGTTATCCTATTTGATGAACAGGAGTATTATTTTGATAAAAATTTGAATAAATCTTAAGCGTTGAGTCATAATGTCAAATGTCAAGATAAAGTTAATAAAGAACAGCTATGCGCTGTTAAATGTGCTAGCAATGAACAAAATATTGTCAGCTCAAACTTATAAGACATCAAAAAAATCATCCTCTATGTGATTAGATATGCGCATAAGAAAAGCTCTAAGATATACCAAAGGGTCTGCCCTAGTAATAGCCCAGAGACAAGTATCAAGGATATGTTTTACTGGGCATTTGTTGCACAGCTCGTTGCAGTTTCACGAGAGGCAGCTGAATTAGAAATTATCACAGCTCAATTAGAAATGAATCAAGTCTTCTTTAAAAGGTGTTAGAAATGTTTTTAGCATTGACTAGACTTCAAGTAGCTGCTGCTCATTAGGCAGCTTTTGCGACAAGTGGCAGAGTGGCCGTTGCAATTGGCCAAGCGAATAATTGCATTGCATTAGACTAAGCGGCTTGTCTTCGCCTAATGTAAAACTTATTATGCGAATTTGCTGGCTTATGAGCTCAGCTGAGATACATTAGCAACAGCCAGCAGCAGTGGCAAGTTACATAAACACACACCAATGGCAGCGCCTAAAAATGTTGCTGGCCGAATGTAGTCGCCGCCGGCGGCATTTGCTATAAACTCAACGGACATTTTGCCAGCTTGGTCGCTGAGGCCGGCGCTGGGCGGGGGCGTGCAGTGTGCAATGTGCGCACTAATTACGACAAGGTCGGTGCACTAATTAACAATGGCTTTGAGGCAGCTAAACGATATGGCGCCCGGGCAAACATGGCCCGGCCGGCCAGCAGCAGAGCCCGAGCCGTAGCCAGAGCCAGAGCCGCTGCAGACCAGCCATAGAGAGCAGAGAGCAGAGACCAGGAACTAGGGACCAAGCACCGGAGACTAGAGACCAATGCAGACTGCCAAGCTCCATACACCTAGGCCATGCATTAATGAGTGTAATTAAATGTGAGTGTGTGTGTGTGTGGGCGTGTGTGTGTGTCGGACTGCAAGCAAGAGTTCGTCTGCTGCTGCTGCTGCTGCTGCTTGTTGCTGTTGTTGTTTGTGTAGCGCGCCATTATTTTGAGCTATTTTTATACTGAACACGAATCGTGTTAGCGAAAGTGTTTGCTTACAGAGAAAAGAGAAGAGGACTGGCATCTTTTATTTCTGAATTAATGAATACTTTAAGAGGGCAAAAATTACAATTGTTATCAGAGTTGAATCTTTGATTGCTGATTTAATTAATCTGTTAGCACAGCGCAAATAACATGACCTTTTCGTAGCCATTACTTAAGCTGTCCGCCCAAAATAACCATGTGCAGCTGCAGCTATATATGTCGTAGGTTAGTTTTAGTCCTCGTTAGGAAATTTCAATGGCTAAGTTCGTTATTTCTGTGTCACAGGAAATCATTTGCATTATATATATTCCAAATATAGTATTTCCATAATATTAAATTTGCTTAAATTCTACTTTTTTCTGGCGCATCTCTATGGAAAAAGCTCACAGCAAACTGAACTATCTATGCTAAGTCTTAAAGTTTTTCAAAGCAGTTTCTCGGCGATTGTTGGGCGAGTTAATGGCAATTGTCAAGCTAGAAGAAGGTCAAGACGGCTGAGTGTGGATATAGCTGATTGGAAAATGCGATTAGATAGCTGAGATTTGGGTTTAACTCTTGTCGCTTTTTTGACTGCGGCCAGGCGCCAAAAGTTGATAACAATGGTATGCCTCTAACGGTCAAAAGCTTAAAGCTCTCGCTTCGACGAAAGCTTGTGTTGAGTAAAATATTCAAAGAGCGAAGGGGAGAGAGAGAGAGAGAGCGCACAGCTGCCACAAGGGCTGCATGAGAGCGTCAGCGGGCAGAGGACTGGTCGGGTTGAGCGCGTGGGAGTTAGCGCTCGTAATGTCAATTGCTTGGGCTCTAAGTCTGTGTGCAGTACTTTTAAGCCTGTGCCTCACTTAGAGAGCACACTCACATCTCACAGAGACGCACACACACATGGATTTCCGTGGATTTATTAATGCGATAATATAACGCATACGCCGCGTGGGCTGCTGTTTGTTTCCTTTCGTTCTTATTTAATTTCATGTACTTTTTTCTGGCATCGCGAGATGAGCGAAATTAATAAAATTTTGCTAATGAAAATAACAAATTTTATAGCATAATTAAAAGGGATTGCCCAACAGCAGCCGACCTTACGCTCTATGTCTCTCTCTCACTCTTCATATAACTCCTAATCAAATGTGAGTGAAATAAATTACGCTTAAATTATAGCAATGTGGCCATCCGGCTCAGTGCTGGCTCATTTTCATTTCAATTTTCATATATCCCAAGGAAAATATAAAAAAGGTGTGAATTTGTAAAAATATGAGATATCTGTATGATATATATATAGGTAATATAAATTCTAATAGTGCAAAGTATTTTATTAAAATATATTGTATTTTAAGCCTGAATTTCTATTATTCAGTTTGGCTTTGTTGATGCTCAAAAATATATTTTTATATTTATGTTACTTTTATATATTATATCTTTTATGTATGCATAAATTTTAGCCTATAGAAACTTATGTTTTGACTGAAGTCCTTTCATTGTAGCAGTAATTTGTAAAAAAAGTTTAGCTGGTTTTCAAACTGTATAAATTGTGTTTAATGTTTATAAATTTAATTAATTTACAATTGCTTAAAAATTAGTTTATTATTATGGAAAAGAAATGATTTAAGTGCTGGCAAGCCAGGATTTTTAAATATATATTTTAATCCACTTATGAATTTTTTTATTCAATTTTTAAATAGAAACAAAACATTTGAAATTCATTTATTGGCTGGTAGCATAATATAATATTTCAATTTTGTTTTGTAATTGCTAGATAATTAAAACTTTGTGAATCTGTAAATAATTAGAAATGCATAAAAATAGAATAAATAAAAATAAAAATTATATTACAAAAATAAAAATTTTAAAATAAAAATAATGAAAAAGAATTAAATAATAATAATAAAAAGAATATTAAAAATAATGAGAATAATATAAAAATTTTAAAATACTAAAAATAATATAATAATAATATAAAAATAATACTACAAATACTGTATTAAAATTTAAAAAATTATAAAAATATTAGAATTGTAAAATGCTAAAAATTATATGAAGAAAAGTGTAAAAACTATAAAAATATATAGAAAATAATTATAATAAATAGTGAATATAATAAAAAAAATTAAAACCAATAATAAAAATATAAAAATACTGCAAATAAAACAAGAATCTCCAATGTGCCACGCCTCAAGAGTTAAACAAGCTGATAAGCCAGTTGGAAGAAATATATCAATATAGTCATGCCACTTTAGATTTATTCAACTGATTCATTCGCTCAAAACTGCAATTACCTAAATAGAAAACAAAATTAAATAATAAATATATATAAGTCAAAAAGGACTGAATCGGAATTTCATACATTAATGATCCAGCTAATATGAGAACTTCTAATATAACGATGCGGTGGCGCGATGTAAATAGTTTCAGTTGAAGATATTTTGGCAAACTTTCGGCAACAAATTGGTTTTTCCGCTGAGTGTGTCGGGGCTCATTTGTATGCAGCGAGACGAGGCGCATGGTTAAATTGCCACAGCATTCTTATGGGCTGGGCTGCAGAGTGTGGCAGTCAAATAAATGGTGCATTTATTTATTTAAACTATTCCGGCGATATCAGCCTAGCTCTGGCAACAACACAACGCTCAGGCAGCGACGTCAACGGCGACGACGGCTGCTGTGGCCCCGAGCGAGGCTAGGCTTTTTTCGGCTATAGTTTTGAAAGCTCGCTCCAGGAGCGAACGATGCGCGTCTCTTCAACTTCAGAGTGTGCCAGTGTGTGTGGGTGTGCTTGTGTGTGTGTGTGTGTTAGTGTTGAACTTCCTCGTCGTTTGTCGTGCTCGTCGGTGGTATCAACAAGGACATTCGACCTACTGTTGATTGCGCACCGAAGCTTTTCAGTTGATTTTGAGACCGTGCCACGTACGGAACACGAGGGCTGCCGATTCGCCGGAGTCCCACAGCGAGCGCTCAGCATGCAGCGTGTTTCTTAAGTCCAAAAACAATCTTTTCGTTGCTGTTGCTGTTGCCGCTGCCGCTGCTGCTGCTGCTGCTGGCCATTTTGCCATCATAACGGAGTGTGCTGTGAGCGCGTGTGTGTGCGTGCGTGTGTGTTCCGTTGCCGTCCGGCTCGATAAGGTATATTACTCAAGCAATTGCTGGCTTTCCTAGCTCCTAACTTTTCAACTCATTTACCAAATTCCCATAAGTCTGCTCTATTTTTTTTCAACAATTTTTTTTTTTGGTGAATTGTGTTTGTGCTGAGCAAGAAAGAAATATATAAATAAAAAAAATATTTAAAACAGATATTCGCAGACATCAGGCGATGTCAGTCAAAAGCGATGCGGCTGCTATATTGATAAAGCCACACACACAACTTAATAAAATACACACACACACACACACACACCTAACGGAAGAGAGACACTGGCAGACAAATAGAGCGACAGACGGACAGACAAAGGGACAAGCGTAGGGAGACCGCACTGAAAAACGAGTCTGACAACTTAACGACTTACTTAGTCAAATAAAGAGAGAGGTACGACGACACAAAATAACATGGCCCAAATATGGCCAGCGGGGGCGCTGGGGAGTTGGCGAGTGGGTGCCAGGGAGTGCAAAGTGTTTGGCTGTTAGATAGAGACAGATAGTTGTGAGCTGGGCAAATGCTGCTTAAGTTGTGTAAAGAGACAGCCTAATGGACTGCCCAGGCAAGCCATAAAGGGTAACAGTCACACCCGCACACACACACACACACACGCACACCTACAGCTACACCTACACAGTTGTCTGTTCAAATATTCAGTTTTTCTTCTTTTCTTTTTTTTTTGTTTTTACTTAGTTTGCGTTCTCAAAGCAAAAGGTGCGATGCTGCCTTTGGTCCTTTTGCTCTTTACGCTTTGCCTTTGCTGCTGTTGCGCTTTGTCGTTGTTGTAGATGGTCGATGGTCGCGTGGCTTACGAAATTGAATGAATATAATCAAATCAGAATGAAAGAGGTTATGTAAATGTTGCTGCTGCACGTTGCTCGGCAGCATCGCGCTGCTCTCATTCGCGCCGCCACTCCCAGCGCCCACTGCCATATAAAACTTGGCCATACATATGTGTATATATGTATATGCATATGTATGTCTATATGTATCTGTGTGTGTGTGTGTATATAGATGATGGCAAAAACTTGTATCTAGCAGTTGCTGCCAGTCGCTGGAGTTGGCGTTGCTTCTCATCCGAGTTGCTGTTGTTTGGGATTTTGCATAATTTAAAGCGCAAGTTAATAGCCAAACACATGTGTTGAAACATTTTCGGGCTGTTTGGGGACGGCAGGGTGTGTTGGGTAAATGCTTTTGTGGATTTATCTATGGGCATGTGTGTGTGGTTGGGAATTCACTTGGAATGTTTGAACTTTGAACAACAGTGCAAAGTTTTTGCTGTCGCAGCCGAAAGACTATTAGCTGGACTTTATTTTCGGTACTAATAATTTCTATGGGCGAGTTAGTTATGCAGAGTCTTGCAGCCACAAAATTATATGCGATGTACTTCTTGTTCAACAACAACAATCAATCTTAGCTAAAGCACACGCACACACACACACGCACACACACACATTGAATGACAGACAGATGTTGTCAGGAATTTGCAATTTGCATTTCAAGACATTTCTCAACAAGAAATTGAAAAACTCAAAGAAAAGATTAGCAAAAAGCAAAAAAAGACCCTGAAGACTGCAATCACAGCTCAAAAAGAAATTGCACAAAAAGCCAGCTGTATGCGGCCTTTGCCTTTTGCATACCATTTGGCTAAGTCCCAACGGCACCCACGACCTTTTGGCAGACCCGAAAAAAAACACACATAAAATGCACCTAAATTAGCGACGTCGGGGGGCGTGGCAGCTCGCTGCCTGAGTATGGCAATTAGTTGGGCTGTAGAGCGGGCAAACATGTGCCATGCGAGAATAGTTTACCGCTGCGAAATTCCAATGAACGTCTTAGAGCGGACGGGCTGTGGCAAAGGGAAAGAGCTTTAAGCCAATGCCTGTTGAAAACTCATTGATAGTGGCAACTCCGAATGCACACAGACAGAAGAATATATATATATATATATATATATATATATATATATATATATATATATATATATATATATATGTGTATATATATATCAGCATAAACAGTCGAGTTGATCAGCTCCGTCTTTTCGTCTATTCATCGGAATTTATCTTAGATTTCCTTTGCTCAGCCATTCAAACATCGTTTGCTAATTAAAAACTGCTGAGTATCTTAAGGCTTGGCAACTGTTTCCAGATAGGGTATATCGGTTTTGCGCAATCTCCTTTTTGATGTGCCTTCATTTCTCCGTCCGTGCCTCCGTCCGTCTGGCATGCAAGCCATTTCGCAGACATTGAAGCTAGGAACATATTCCCTAGTCTTATTAAGTCTTGAAATCTCCCCGATATGTTCGCTAGGGGCGTGGCCAATCAGCAAATACTATAGCTGTTGTAGGCTCTATTATGGTAGGTGCTAGAGACTTGCAGTTTGAAGCAACTTAAGATCTGAAGCATAATGCACATCAATATGAAATATATAGTAAATATGTAGTAAATATATAATAGATATAGATTAGATATATACTATATATATATTATATTTAGCTTATATATCAGATATATCGATATAGCATCTCCCATATGTTCAGTGCTAAAAACTAAGTTTCCGTTGACCTCCTCTATTGACTTACCTAAAGATCTGTCTTCTTCCTAAAGAGCTCTCTGCACTCCCTTCACAATATATATACCGTTATTTGCCGTTATTTGTTGTCCTGCTCAAAATATATAATTACTAGATTTTCCCCAGTATGTCTAAGCCTATTTAAGAGAAGTTTCAATTGCCTAATGAAGTCCCTTACGGCTGAGTCGTGCCCATTAATTAGCTTAATTTACTTAATTTAGTTTCGTATATCTTCTCATACGCGCCATTTGATTTAATTATACAAAGTCTGTAACATTTCAGAGGCTGTGAATTGTGTGAATTCCGCATAGTTGGCCGATTGCAAAGATTTTGTCTCGCTGGCTGTTGGCATTCAAGTTATTTGCTTAGCTGCGATGCCTCCTAAGGCAGGTTGACTCTAGAGAGTGTGTGTGTGTGTGCGGTGTGTGTGTGTGTGTGTGTAGGTAACCACGTCAGCGCTGCTTGGGCCAGTCGCCAATGCTTGTGCTTTCGGCTGCTCTGGCCAAAACAAATTGGCATACGAACTCGTTGGGCAAAGTTCTCTGGGCCCGTCTTCTAACTTGTTTACAAGTCGTTTGGCAATTATTCAATTAAATGTCGACGCCAACGGCAATTCTGTGTAATTTTGACGCACGTAGCGGCAAAAGTTCAAATACATTTAAAGCTGACGGGAAATCGCGTAATGTCGACCGCCTCCGTGATAGGGGAGAGTCGGGCCAATTGAGAGTCCTGCACCTGCAATTCGGAATTGTGTTGCCCGAGGTCTTAAAGTATGCTCAATTTTCTTTCCTTTTCAATTTCCTACAACGACACAGCCAGACGGCCCGGGCCTTTGCCTGGCACAAACAACTTCCGTCAGCACTGTGGCTCGAACGATGCTTGGCCAGCTCGTTAGCCATTGCAATTGCAGTTGCATCACAGACATCGTTGTCTGTCCATCTTGGTTCACTGCTGGCTGCCTCGGCTCGCCTCGGCTCTGCTTCATTTGTCCTTTCTGTTTACCTACCCGAGCAAGCGCCTATTTCCAGGCTGACTAAATACATATTTCCCATCCACATGTCTGCACATCTCTATTTATATACACATATGTGTGTGTGGGTGGATGTGGGTGTGGGCGTGGCTGTAGCCCAGGGTCACACGGCCATTAAACGTGCATTTCTAATGATCGTTGCACACAGCCCCAGAGTCATGCACTCCAAATAGCTCTAAATTATTTTGTATACATTTTAATTACGATATTCAGAGCTAAATATTTCAGACATTGAATCATTTCAAAATAATTAAGATTCGTATTAAATTGCTAAAGTTCATAACTCTATATGTCTATTTAACTATCCATATTAAATTGTCCAGAGATAAAGAATAAATCTTGAAACCCTGTTGGCTTTGCTTGCAGTAATGAGAATCGCTTGGAAGGGCAGTCAGAATATAATGGTGCATATGAAGTGCTATATATATGTAGATATATATATATATATATATATATATATATATATATATATATATATATATATAGAGTAAGAAGTATATATAAGAAGAGTAAGTAATACAGAGAAAAAGACAATGAGAGTGAGAGATGGGAGTACTGAGAAGAGCGGCTAGAGGGATGTAGAGAGCTGGAGGGATGTAGAGGGAGAGAGACACATACAGTCATACAGAGAGAGGGAGAGAAAGAGAGAGAGAGAGACAGAGAGACTAAGAGAGAGCTGGACAGATAAAGAGATAGAGAGAGGTTGAAGGAGGCTAAGAGTAATGCAAAGTGAGAGAATGCGAGCGAGAGGGCAGAGGGATGAGAAGAGAGACAGAGAGAGAGAGAGAGAGAGAGAGAGAAAGAGATTAAGGGACACAGTAGACCAATAGAGATTAAAAGAAAAATCGAGCAAGAGATAGAGGAGCAGAAAAATAATAAAACAGACACAAGCTGAGTCAGAGAGACAGAGAGAGAAAGATATAAAGAGGAAGGCATAGAGAAGCAGCTAGAGAAGGCCATGGAGAGAGAGAGAGTGAAACAGAAGCAGATCGTTGGAACAGCTCATTTAAAGTCAATTGAAGGCTTATCCAAATTTGTAACAAGGAATTAAAAAAGTTTGCGCACGAAATTTGCTTGGGAAATTATTTACATTTTAATTACATAACTTGATTGCAAAACTTGTCGTCATCCATACCAGCAGCAGCAGTGTCGGCATTGTCCTTGTTGCCCAAACCGCAAAGGTAAAGGAGGCGAATAGAACTCAAGGCACATTCAAACTTTTCGCTAGCCGTCAGCCAGATGCCCTTCGCTTAGATACTCATTAATTATACGTTCAGCTAAATGAATCAGAACTGAACAGAAACGCGCGAAACTTACAAAATGTCCCTGATATTTTGTGCTTAAAAGAATTGCCACGAGAATCGCATATTTGTATAATGCTTAAAGCAGGCTGTTTACAAAATTATGAATAGCATTGCGGAAGAGTAGAAGTTGACTAAGTGACTGACTGAGTGAATGAGTGACTGACGCCAGCTCCTTTTGGCATTCGCTGGTATTGTGAGATGTCCCTGGCTGTTGACGTAGTCAGCGTCGTCGTGTTTTTGGCTATGCACACACCCACACACACACACACACACACACACACACACACACACACACACACACACGCACACAAAACGGGCTCTGACATGCTTAAATATCAAAGTAGCTTTTGCTATTCATCAGCTCGGCTGACGCTCGGGGGCCCGTGGCGTTTCTCTGGCCATGGCAGGTGCATGGCAGGGCTGTGGCTAGTGCATGATGGATAGCGTTCCGCCGTGACAATGTGCCTTGTGGCTCACAGCTGATGTGCACGCCTATCTTTAATCTCTCCGTCACTTGTTCTTTCAGATCTAACCATTGGCAAATCGGGATAAGACACGCCCCGTCCAATTACCTGTTAACGTTAACAGGCTGCCCGTTGCTGACCCAACTGGCTTTGCGGGCGCACTCATCTCTCATCGACACACACCACCAATACCAGCAACACAATGGGCAAGAAGAACTCCAAATTGAAGCAGGACACCATTGATCGTCTGACAACGGACACATACTGTGAGTAGGCAACAATCCCAACCCTCACCCCTCCCCCACATCTCTCTGGGCACACAAATCATTTTGGGTGCGTCCCAGCCTTGAACTCTATATGAATTATTGTGTCGAGCATTAAAAACTCTTGAAAGCCATTTTGGCAGCTCAAACGTGCGCAAGTTTTTCGCAGATAAATGCGAAACGGCACAGAAATTCGACTATGTTTCTGCCATGTAGCATTTAAGTGCTGCCTGCATCCCCCCTAAGTGCCACTGGGGTGCTTTTTTATTGCTATTTTCGAATTGGTAAACCTCTCTGGCCGAACAAAGCCATACAAATTAGAGCGCCTTTCATGCGCTCCTACCGAGAGTATATGGAAAAATTGATTTCCTCTACTCAACTTGTCAGCCTGAGATGTTACAAAGATTTATCATTGAATTTGCAGAACGCCCTAAATCATATTTATAACCATAGAGTAAATCGGATTCAATCAAATCCATTTAATAGAATAAAATCTAATATGAATTTGATGGAATCCGTTTATCTGGGCGAGCTTGAGCCAGAGATCTGAGAGATAAATTGATGTTTGCATGAAAAGCTCACAGGATAAACCTTTAAGCCATAGCATATAGGCTAAATGTATAGTATTATAGTACGGAAAATGGAATATATATGTGGCTATAGCTCAATATGTCACTATGATAGCTTTAGAATAAGTACGAATGGAGCTCAACTAGGAAATACTCTCTGAGATTTTGATTCAGTTGTTGGTGAAGTTAAAAGAGTTATGCATAAAATGTATTAATAAATTAATAATAAATAATAGATTCTTGATACCAAAGTTGGTTACTTTACCTCTTAGAACTTTTGATATATATCTGAATATAATTAAAGTATATGGATGTATAGATTTGTTGGCAATGGACAGAGTTATCGATTATGTTAACGGACAGACGGACGAAAACAAGAAACAGCCAGACGGACGGACAGACCGATGCATATGGGCAGTTAGCTCGCCAGTTTATTAGAGATGGGTGGACGGACAAGCAAGCGGACAGACGGATGGAAATGCGGACGAACAGACGGAGGCTGACGGAAGGACGGAAGGACGGACGGGCGGATAGGCGAACATACCGACGGACGGAAGAACGGACGTACAAGCGGGCGGACGGACAGACGGACATATAGGCAGACTGACGAACAGTTACATAAACCTTTTAATAGAGATGGGCAGAGGGGCAGTCACATGGATGGCCAGTAAGCTAGCCAGCCTAATAGAACTCGTCTGCTGTTCATGACTCAGCATAAGCGTTTCTAATAGTTTGAGAATATACTAAGGGACATGCCCAAACCAATTGAATTATGGCCACTAATCGTATTCAGCCGATACTTATATGAGTTCGTGCAACACTTGTCTAAAGATCAAATCTGTTTGCTTGATTGTTGTCAGCCACAAGCATCGCTGAGACTTACAAATTCGGATTTGGTTATGCGAATCAAATCAGTTGCGCTCTTCATGTCAAACAGTTCTTGGAACTCCGACAAATTGTATATAAAGTGCGTCAGCGACAAGTTTTGAGTTTTTGGCCGAGTGTTCCATAGCCGTTTGCCAACACGGGGATATTTTTTTTACTGTTTCTGCTTGCCGGTCGCTTGGGGGCCTTGGCACTTTGTGTGAGTTTAGTTTATGGGAGCATTGGTACAAATTTTCTATACACACACTACTTTCCAACAGTTGCACATGGCAAAAGTTTCTGAGTGCACTCCCATATACCGCCCAGCACTCGGCCTGAGCGCCTAGCCCCTACCCCCTACCCACTCAGCCACATAGCCACATCGCCCCATTGCATTTGGATTCGATTCACAGTCGGTTCATGAGCTTTAAGAGCTTAGGAGTATTCTTTATTGTTCATTGGCCAGAGTGGCCATATTATTGGCAATCCTCGTTTGATTCAAGTGCCGAATGCATTTCCATCAAGCCTTGATCAAACAAAATGCTTCAAGGTCCGCTAATACCCTGTATTGATTTAAAATGAGCTGAACATGCTCACACTATGAATAACATTAAAATAGCTGGCATAAGCCTACGCATTAGAGGCGAATCGATAATAACGTCCTAATAGGAGTTGATGGAATGGCTTACTCCTTGACTGACTGAACGACGGGCTGATGCACTTGCTAACTGGCTAATTGAATGATTGATTGATTGACTGATTGAATGATGCCTGATTGACTGATTACCTTATTGAATGATTGACTGATTCAATGATTGAATGATTGAATGATTGAATGGTTGGCTGATGGAATGATTGAATGATTGAATGATTGCATGATTGCATGATTGCATGATTGAATGATTGAATGACTGAGTGATTGAATGATTGAATGATTGAATAATTGAATGATTGAATGATTGAATGATTGAATGATTGAATGATTGAATGATTGGATGATTGAATGATTGAATGATTGAATGATTGAATGATTGAATGATTGAATGAATGAATGATTGAATGAATGAATGATTGAATGATTGAATGATTGAATGATTGAATGATTGAATGGTTGAATGATTGAATGATTAACTGACTGACTGACTGAATGATTGAATGATTGAATGATTGAATGATTAATCGAATCAGTGCCTGACTCATTGACGGAATTTCTGATTGACTGATAAACTTACAGCCTAGCTGACTCATTAACTGACTCATTAACTGACTCATTAACTGACTCATTAACTGACTGACTGAGTGACTCAGAGACTGATTGACTAACCAACGGGTTTTCTACAGTAACTGACCGAATCTGACTTACTGATTGACTGACTGACTTACTGACCGATTGATTGACTGCCCGATTGATTACTTACTCAGAATGGTTGATTAACTGCGTGACTCACTGATTGACGGATAGAGAAATTTCCCCAAACTGATTCACTGATTGAGCATTGAGCACACTTTGTGCTGTGTCTCGTGCACAGTTAGATCTTGTTGAGTAAAAATTCTATTCATAAGCCTGGAAAATCGACGAAAAACGTTTGCCATGCGAGCATTCAAATGCTGGACATTTTCTACCCAATGTCAATATGGGCGCACTCCGAGTGCAGCCAAAGAAAAATATGCTGAAATGTGGCCAACATTTGATTACTTTTGTCGTTGTTGTTCCCATTGGTAGTATTTCTATCTTCGGGAATGTGCTATTCAATCCCTCTCGCCCGCTCTCTCTCTCTCTCTCTCTCTCTCTCTGTCTCTGTCTCTGTTTGCGCTTTTATGCCAATTTCTATTTGTGTTACGCTTCGGCAAACAGTCGCAGAAAGACGGCGGCAAATCGCTTATAAAACTAAAATGCAGCCAATGTTATGCAGAAGCCCAGAATTGAACCCAGAACCAGACACAGACCCAGTCAGGCTTCGTGCCTGTCGCAATGTCATATTGCAATGCCATTTGAACTGCATTCAGTTGGCTCATGCTCTTGTCTATGCCAGCCCATCGATGTATGTAGGGGTGGTCCTTTTTGGCTGAACCACGTTCAATGTCCTTGTCACCCGGAGCCGCCCGTCAGTTCATTTTGCACGCATTGGCATGCAGTCAGTTCTGGCACTCAAAATTCAATTCAATGTTGAAATTATTATTTCACTTGTTGTATGTGTGTTCGATTCTCGTCCTGGGATGCCTCATTGTCGCACACTCTGTCTCCCCTTCACTACTGCTGTGTGTGTGGGTGTGCTGTTAAATGGCTGCATGGGTATGAGTGGGCACTCAGCTTGTCTCCCCGTGACAGTTTGTTTGGCATTTAGCAGTGGAAATCAAACGTGTAAAAGCAACAAGCAACAAGCAACCAGAGCAGTAAAAACACATACAAGCATCGCATAGCTACCCACTACCCGCTGCCCCGCCCACAGTGGGCCACAGGCCCTCATCGAACAGCTGCTGCCAATGGAGTCTCGAGCACTTGTTCCTGCATTCGATCCCATGCCTGCCATGCCCATGCTCCACTGGCAATGCCAACTGCACACTGGCTCGATGTGCAGCAAACATATATGAAAAAAGCAGAAGAGAGGGGGAGAGGGGCAGGCGAAAGGCAGAGGGCAGAGGGCAGAGAGCAGAGAGCAGAGATCAGAGAGCAGAGAGCAGAGAGCAGAGAGCAGAGAGCAGAGAGCAGGAGCAGCAGAGGCAGTAGAGCAGAGAGCAGAGAGCAGGAGAGCAGAGAGCAGAGAGCAGATAGCAGAGAGCAGAGAGGCAGAGAGCAGAGAGGCAGAGAAGCAATAGAGCAAGAGAGCAGAGAGCATGAGAGCAGAGAGCAGAGATGCTAGTAGAGATAGAAGCAGAGAGGCAGAGAGCAGATATCATATATCATATATCATATATCATATATCATATATCATATATCATATATCATATATCATATATCATATATCATATATCATATATCATATATCATATATCATATAGCATATATCATATATCATATATCATATATCATATATCATATATCATATATCATATATCATATATCATATATCATATATCATATATCATATATCATATATCATATATCATATATCATATATCATATATCATATATCATATATCATATATCATATATCATATATCATATATCATATATCATATATCATATATCATATGTCATGTATCATATATTACTTTATTTTATACATTATTTTCTGCTTAGCTTCTGACACTGTGCAGCGTTTCCGGCTCTTGTCATTGTCCCAGTAGCAGCGCCAGTGCCACTGTCGATGCACGGTGTCTGCCCCAGTCACAGTCCCAGTCCCAGTACAAATACCAATCCCAGGCCAAAAACATGATGCACATGTTGTAAATAATTTGCTAATGGCGCCATTGAAGCTTTCACAGGACGACGGACAAGTGCTCAAGAGCATTAGCTCTTCCAGTTTTATAGTTTTGAGTGCAACATATAGACGAGTCATAGTCTGTCACTCACTCAGTGGAAGTCTCCAGCAGATTCGCTTGGCTGCACAAAGAAAGAGGAGAGGGGCAGCAAGAGAGAGACAGATAGGGAGAGGCAGACAAAGATGCTTGATGCTGATTACTAAAGTGTCAATTATTGTATCGAGACAAGTTTAACGTCAACTTTGTCAAATTTAATGTCAAGTTTAACATGAAACACAGTATCTGTCTGCTCTGCAGTCTATTTCAATCGATTTCAGTTATGAAATTAATGAAATTAGCTTGAGCTGTGACATCTTGACGTTCTCGGCTCACCTCTGCTTTGGCAGCAACACCTGGTTTGCTCTCTCAGACCAATTGGAGTTTGCAACGCACTCGGTTTCGTGTTACTAAATCGTGACATTTTCAAACCACACGCGGAATATAAATTAAAACTTGCATGAAATATGCCAAGGCCAATTGAAAGTTTATATTAATTGCTGCACTGTTGGCAACTAAGGTGGCTTCGAAGGTAACATCAGGTGTAGGAGCCCTTGGTAACATGATATTTGATAAATTTACTTAGTGGTCGGAGCTATAAGAAGGAGTTAAAAGCGTAATTGAAACTAAATTTTTATTTTGATTTAAGGCTTCAGCTGAAAATTGATTTGAATTGATTTCAGTTTTCATTAGATTCGATTTCTTAATTCCTAATAAACATATTTGAATCTCTATTGCTAAATCTTATTTGTCATGTCAAGTCAAATTTTAATGCTCTAAAACTTTGGAAGATACAGTTTTATTCACCTCTAAGTGACATTTATCCAAAGTTAATAGTTGAGATCAACGATCAAGTTTCCAGCTCGAAAACTATAGAAAATAGGGGGAATCTTAGCCTATGAATAGAAATACTAACAGCAAATATATATATATATATATAAAGTAAAAGTTATATATATTATATTTCTTTTAGTCATGTTTTTCCATATTATGCAGACCAATTAATTATTAAATGGAATTCGCTTTCTGAATGCCAAATCCAAAATAAATCGCATATAAATGGAATTATAACTAGAAGTATTCTGCTTCATATATATGTGTATATATGTATATACATATGTAAATATATATATATATTTTTTTTTTAATATTTTTATATATATATTATATTTTTTTGTGACTCTTTAATGTGGACTATCTCGCTGTCGAATCGAATGCCAATTAGGTGTTTTGATTAATTGGTCATTTGTTGCGCCGCTAGGTGGCGTGTTTGTAGCGTATTTAAGACTGTCATGTTTACAGGGTATTCGGCATGCACACATGCACACGGACTGGTGTGGCAAGCGTGGCAAGCAGCTGCAAAAACTTTGCCGTTACACGCACATGCCACAGACACACACACGCACACGCACACGTATGCACATATGCGCCCGCATGCAAGTCGCAGCTCGAGTTTTTTTTGTTTACTCCTCTTATTTCTTAATTATATTACTGCTTTTTTTATTTTTGTTGGAGGGCTTTTCAATGTGTAGCTGTTGGTAAGACCTTTGGCAGCCATTCATTAATTAGCATGTGGCCACTCCCAGGCGGCAACGTCGACGGCTGACTGAGCTCTTGCCAACAGCTAGGTATGTGCGTGTTGATGTATCTGCCTCTGGCTCTGGCTCAGGGTCTGCCATTGCCTCTGCCTTGCCTTCCTGCACACTCTGTCTCTTTGTGCTTATGGGGAAAAAGCTAAATATAATCAGTTTAAAATTAAATCAAATGCAGCCAAGTCAAAATCACAAAAGTCGTTGCCCTTTTTGTCGGCTGCCCCTAAAAGCAGGCAACGAAAAATGTTTTTTTCCAAAATGATTAAATAAACACTGCGGGCAGATGCGAAAAGGAGACAAAATGGCTGAATCAGAAGAAAAAAAATGCCGCCTTGTGCAAATAAACATTTAAATCGAAATAATTTTGTTTTCTTTTTCTTTTTTTTTGCTTTTGTTTTTTGTCGGTTGGCTTGAGCGAAGGGAATTGGTTCTTTGAGTAGCTCACTCAATTCGCCTCGCTATGAACTAATTTGCTTTACTGCTGGCGGCGCTAAACACACACTCGCATATATATAGACGAGTAAGCACGCACACACACACACACACACATAGAATGAGATATACCCATACACATGTATTATTCATATAGCCGCAGTAAAAGTCCTCTAACGTCGACATCAACATGCCCAGGAGCTAACTTAGCGGACGCGTTGGCGTGCGTAGACTTTTAAATGTGTGTGGTGTGGGGGATAGGGGAGCCCTGCGATTCGATGGCGCTTTGTGCTTATGCTGGTGCGGTGGTATGTTGGCACGGTGGTACGGTGGTGCGGTGGTGCGTGGCACGTCAAGCGTGGGGCCGCAAAGGCTGCCCGCTCGCCCGCCCGCTTTCGCTTGTGCGGCTTATAATGAGTTATATATTTTGATGCCAGGCAACTGGGGAGCTTTTCAATTTGTGCCCAATGGCTGCGGCTGACTTGAATTGCGTGCAAGGACTTTGACTGACGACCAGCGCCTCAAGACCCAACTCATGAGCTCTTCAGCCAACCCTCAATGCCATTACATTTTCCAATTAATAATGCAATTCACATTTATCTAAATATCAAATGAACTTTTTGTACATTTCTCGATGGCAAATTGCTTAACAAGCCTAATCAAGAGCTCAAATCAAATGTGTCTCTATTGATATAGATTGGAGTAGTATTCGAAGTCAATTGAAGAGCATTTGATTTAGCAATGAGTCCAGATGATAGACTGCTTCAATATAGGGAACATTTATCCAATCCTCTATCCTCTATCCTCTATCCTCTATCATCTATCCTCTATCCTCTATCCTCTATGCTCTATCCTCTATCCTCTATCCTCTATCCTCTATCCTCTATCCTCTATCCTCTATCCTCTATCCTCTATCCTCTATCCTCTATCCTCTATCCTCTATCCTCTATCCTCTATCCTCTATCCTCTATCCTCTATCCTCTATCCTCTATCCTCTATCCTCTATCCTCTATCCTCTATCCTCTATCCTCTATCCTCTATCCTCTATCCTCTATCCTCTATCCTCTATCCTCTATCTCTATCCTTATCCTCTATCCTCTATCCTCTATCCTCTATCCTCTATCCTCTATCCTCTATCCTCGATCCTCTATCCTCTATCCTCTATCCTCTATCCTCTATCCTCTATCCTCTATCCTCTATCCTCTATCCTCTATCCTCTATCCTCTATCCTCTATCCTCTATCCTCTATCCTCTATCCTCTATCCTCTATCCTCTATCCTCTATCCTCTATCCTCTATCCTCTATCCTCTATCCTCTATCCTCTATCCTCTATCCTCTATCCTCTATCCTCTATCCTCTATCCTCTATCCTCTATCCTCTATCCTCTATCCTCTATCCTCTATCCTCTATCCTCTATCCTCTATCCTCTATCCTCTATCCTCTATCCTCTATCCTCTATCCTCTATCCTCTATCTCTATCCTCTATCCTCTATCCTCTATCCTCTATCCTCTATCCTCTATCCTCTATCCTCTATCCTCTATCCTCTATCCTCTATCCTCTATCCTCTATCCTCTATCCTCTATCCTCTATCCTCTATCCTCTATCCTCTATCCTCTATCCTCTATCCCTATCCGCTATCCTCTATCCTCTATCCTCTATCCTCTATCCTCTATCCTCTATCCTCTATCCTCTATCCTCTATCCTCTATCCTCTATCCTCTATCCTCTATCCTCTATCCTCTATCCTCTATCCTCTATCCTCTATCCTCTATCCTCTATCCTCTATCCTCTATCCTCTATCCTCTATCCTCTATCCTCTATCCGCTATCCTCAATCCTCTATCCTCTATCCTCTATCCTCTATCCTCTATCCTCTATCCTCTATCCTCTATCCTCTATCCTCTATCTTCTATCCGCTATCCTTCTTCCATCCTCTATAACTGTAGTGTTTTCTTAGTCTATTACAAGTTGGTTACTTTGACTCAACAAGCTTTACTCGTGTTTTTCAATGTTTTTCATTTGTAAAGTGGCACACGGCACACGGCTTCGCTCTGGCTTCTGAGTGCAGACGTGCATGCAGCACACGCGCCTTTAAGTATGCTATATTGCGATAAGCGCACACACACATATACAAGTTGTACACACGCATACACATGTACATGTCGCTATATATATGGCTGGCTTCAATAGTTAATGGGTGTAGGGTGCTGCCTCTCGGTAGTTGTATCTGTCTTTGACTGCGCTACCTGTGCTACCTGAAGTACCAGGTAATAAATTAAATGATTTATTAAATGATATGAACTTTATGCAACTTTACACACACGCAAACACATGCAGTTGTTATGCTTCCGGCGGGCTACCTCGTCGATTGCCAAACTTCTTAGTGGGGTCTGCTGCCTAAGCCTGGTCAATGGCATCTCATCAATATTTGAGATCCGCAAGCCGACCAAACCGGGGCTAAGTCGGCATAACTCAGCGGCTGAGCCAAATTGTTTGAGAGTTCATCAGCTTGGCCATCTGGCTGGCGATAAGGCAAGAGGTAAGCAGCTTAGGCATGGCCCGAGTCTCGGGTCAGTGGAGGCTGTTCGAGACGCTTTCGAAGCCGCAGTGCGCTGACGAAAGCTAATCTCTTGAATTATGACGATTATTATTGGTATTAGAGTTACTATATTATTGTTATTAGCGTGCGCTAGATGTGGCATGCCTCGTGCCTGGGACTCAACAGCGTTGCCCGCTGCTAAATTGCCTATGCCCGTGGCACGCTTAGACAACTCATGAATGATTCAAAATTCGATTAAAGCCGTAAATTCCAAATTAGGTGTGCAACTGTTTTACTAATTCACTTAGCCAAAATCCTGCGAAGGGCTTGCGTCCGCTGCTTCCAACTGCCAGGTTAGTTTGCAATGCACAAAGTAAATGTTTCTTCTGCAGTTGAAGCGTGCAATTGGTACATAGACTTGTGGATACCCTACAGAGTCAGGAATACCTATAGACTAGGTACTGCGACGCATAGATCGGCTTTAGAATGAATGCAAAGATTTTGTAACTGCAACCGTTGGGTGCTCCGTAAATTAGTGCAGCTTTAGTTGAGTATTCTGAAACATATAGCAAATCGGCTCTTTCTCTATGTAACAGCTGTGGCAATACAACTCTCAAGAGGTAGCAGCCGCTGATGATACACCTGCCAGCTGCGCCCTTCATCAATGCCTGAATTGGAGTCTGCCAACTTAACAAAAGTTCGCATCTATCAACTCACCTTGAAGCATATGTACAGCGTATATGGGCCTTTCGTCTCTTAAGCAGCTCTCGCCTGAGTTGCTTGTTCAGTGATTGTAGATAAGCTGCTCTACAGATCTAAAGATTGGCTTGTGAGCGAGTATTATACCTATATACCCATTGCAAATGAGCTTACAGGGTATAATGGGTGTGTCTAAGTGTATGTAACAAGCAGAAGGAGACGTGGCAGAGCCCCTACTTTATATATATTCTCTATTAAAAAAATTAAAGCTGCAAACTTTAAGTTTTATTATTATTTTTATTACTTATTATTTATGTTCGATAACGCATTCCTTATCCTGTTATCGATTCAAATATCTATTCAAATTTACGGTATGGGCTTGTTGAGACACTTGAGCTTTGGCAAATACTTACTCATAGGGCTGTCATTATCACGCTCTGCATATTTGTTTAGGAAAGTCCATCCAGAAGAAAAGTTATTCTACACTTGTCTGGCTAGGCATGTGTGAGCAGTGCCCGTTCAGGGCAACTCCTAGTCAGACACTCTGTTTACCTTTCAAGTATTTAATATATGTTTCCTTCTCTGTCTCACTCACTCACTCTCTCTCTCTCTCTCGTCTCTTTGCAGTTACCGAAAAGGAAATACGTCAATGGTAAGAATTTTGTTGTTGCAGCAAATTTGCATTTTGCAATTTGCAATTTGTTACATGTCACAAATCGTAGCGCCTCTTAATGAGTATGTATGTATTACACACATGAGTTCATTCCATTCAAAATATTTTTCTTTTGATTTTTCTTTTTCATATTGAAATTAAATGTAATCATGTTCATTTGTCTCTCTCTCTCTCTCGCTCTCTCTGTGTGTGTATTCTCTGTGTGCATTCGCTTCGAAATTCGAAATTCGATATTTTTGTTGAATTAATGCAATAATGAGGGCCAATTCGAATGCTAATGCGAATGCGAATGCGAATGCGTCACAATATGTAAATATCAGTTGGCGTCGGCACAAAAATATAATTAGCATTAAATTAAATAATGCACACAAATTGTTGACATTCGATTATTAAATATTTACATTAATCCATTTACTTGTATAAATTTCCCTCATTCTCTATCAACATAATCCATATATATATAAATCTATATATATATAGATACTCAGCTACTATATGAACTTTTATTTATGTTAAATTTTTAATTCGATTTTCATTGTTTTCTTTCATCTATTGTGGTTTTTATTTTTTATAAACATTTGGACTGTTAATGTTAATCTTTAAACGTCTACCTCTCCCTCTCTCTCTGGCTCTCGCTCTCTCGCTGTCTCGCTGTCTGTCTCTGGCTGTCTCTTCTTGCATTTTGCTCTGGATTTATTTTGTTTTACCTCGTTGTTCTCTGTATCTCACTGAACTCTAAACTGTGCTATCCCAAAAACAAAACAAAAAAATCTATATCATTTCGAAGGCACAAAGGTTTTCTCAAAGACTGCCCGAACGGTCTGCTGACTGAACAAGTAAGTAAGATAAGTAAGCAGCGATATGTTTACATCATATTATTATTCCCAACTACTAAAAAGCATTAACCTCAACAACATCCATAGCCAGACGAAGTCTGTTTGGCCCGGCCTGGCTCGACTCGACAATTTACAATTTACTTTAAACAAAAGCGAAAGCAACAAAAGCCCAACTGCAAAACTACTTAGCAATGCCATCTGCTGCTTCTTCTTTTTCTTGCTCTTCTGCTTTTTTTTATTTACATGGCAAATTTTTTATGGCCATACTCGAAATTTTATGTTTCGGCTTAATGTTTGTTTGGCCTTGCGCCACGCTCATTGCCAACGCGATTATTGTTGCCGCAGCTCTGCGGCTTTTTGGCCTCTTTGCAGCTGCCACTGAAACTTGTCGATGTTTTTTTTTAGTGATATTTCCAATGTCTATGGCTATGTCCGCAAAGGGGTATTTTGCGACACCATCGACCACACTAAATATATGTGGAAATAAACATTTCTGTCAGCGTCTGTCCCTGAGGCAAACACTTGACATTGCCAATATGGCTGCGAGCATTTAATATATTTAAGTCAATTATAAAAGCTGGAGACAACAATTATGATAATAACAGTTAATAAGTCGAGAGCACGGAGTTAATGGATCCTTGGCAAGAAGAAAAGTTTTTAAGCAACGTATTTCTATAGGTTGAGACAGTGGGTCGACTAAGTTTTTTATGATTGGAGGTAGGTAAGGAAGCATTAGCTGAGTGTGGAGTTATTGAAATCGTCTAGTTAAATACTGCTTAGCTAGGCACTGTTGTTTGCTAGCATTTCTATGCATCGATATTTATCGATACTGAGTCTTTAAATATCAAACCTTGTCTAGAATAGTTGCTATTCGCTGTCTTCTTTCGTTCGCATAAGTATCGATAACTATCGATTATGAGACTATTTAGGGTGACCTAGTCGCTTAGCTGCTCGCTAATGCCATTTTTCGTATCGATAATTATCGATTAGTAGCCTTGGCATGCCTAACTTGGTACTAGGATAGTCGTCAGGCAAACAAAGCTAACAAGTACTTCTATTAGTTGGCATTAAGGTGAAAAAATAATCAAAGTGTAGAGGCGCCAGGGCACTTTATAAACTGAGGTGGCTGCGCGGTATCTGCTAGTCGTGCAAATGAACTTTAACTAATTTTTTTATTCGATATATATATATATATATATATTATTTACAGCATACTCAAAGGTATTTGCGGTTTTCAGGCAACTCATGAAGTGATGTATTGCCGGGGCCTTAAATAAATTTTAAATAAAATAAAATGATAATAAATAATATTAAAAAATATATGTTACAGCTATTTTTGTGCCACATGAGTTTTGCTCTTATTTGATATTAAATTTAGTGCAGAGTTAAAATCGTGTTTTTGCTTCATAGCGAACTGAAAATGGGGTTGGGTTTGAGGTTGATCAATGAGATAGGTAATATTTTCCGATCAGATGTAACTAGCATGTAACCAATTATAGTTGTTGAGCCTGCGAAACATGAAACTAATATGACTGTATATACGTTAAACTAAATCAAAACTAAACAGCTAATCTCTGTTGCTCTTGGTTAATTTCAAAGTGTTTTCCTAAGCTAACTGCAATAATAAAATTAAACTGATCTGAGCTAACTTTATAAAAATCTTTCTATTTAATTGTGCTTTATCTATGCAGCTCTGTTCATGAAAATAGTTGTGCGATTGACACAGCAAAATTAAGTTGTAAACACAAAAATTGAAAGCAATTTGAAGTGAATATTAAGATTGAAATATTTTGTTGCCAATTTCGATTTTTATTTTGATACAGAAAAAATTAACAAAATTTGGTTGTTCATGAAAATAGTAGTGGCTACTTAAAGAGAAGGAAAATCTATTTAACATTAGTCATTTAACTATATATGTTATGTTTTACATATACTTTTTGGTCTCATCTTAGTTGTTACATTCAACAATATTCTCAATTTCCTTATAAGTTTTGCTCTGATTTTCCTTTCATTTTCCTATCCTTAGCACTACTATTTCTATGAACGGCCGATTTTCAATGCAACTTGAATAAATTCCGACCGAAAGTAACGGCATTTATTTGTAATTCACTTCTCTAAATTATGGTTTAAGCAAAAAGTGGGCATTTTTTAATTTTTAACTTTGCAATTGGTTTAAGTTTTGCGTAGTGCGCAGCGCTACTATTTTTATGAACAGATCTATATGCATATATTTTTTATATATATCTTGACTGCAAATCGATTAATATTGAAGCGGGTTTAATTCTTATTAAATAAAAATATTCATAGATATAACATATACGAGGTCAGATCAAAAACTATCGATTTTCGATTGTTTTCTACAGTTATATTCCCAACTTACGCCTGGTTTGGCATCAATGCGACAGCTGAAGACGATTATAAAAATGTTTTTAGAATTTTTTCGAGTTATGAAAAAATCATAGTGTATAACTTGAAAGGAAGCAAAATATAAATATTCATAAAAAAAGCAAAATTATCGATACTCTATAAACACACTCCGTAAATAGTACTTGCAAGCGGAATTAATTTCGATAACATTTGCAGTCTTGATTCCATTTAGTAAGCCTATTAACAAATATTTAAATAGATATTTGCAATATTTTTATTCGATTTGATCTATTTTCTTGTTGTTCATTATAAACGTTCCATGCGTACAGGGATTCATCAAAATTTATAAGCAATTTTTCCCAGACGGCGATCCTAGTAAATTTGCCTCGTTGGTGTTTCGAGTGTTCGATGAGAATAATGTAAGTAAATCAGATGGAAGCAATGCAATTGGATTAATTTATCTATTTATATATCCCCAGGATGGAGCCATTGAATTTGAGGAATTCATACGTGCGCTGTCCATAACATCACGCGGAAATCTTGATGAGAAATTACACTGTAAGTCGGTCAGCTGCTCAGGCCAGTTTAATAAGCATTGAAAATATGTTCTCTTCAATCAATAGGGGCCTTCCGTCTCTATGATGTCGACAACGATGGCTACATAACTCGAGAGGAAATGTACAACATTGTTGATGCCATTTATCAAATGGTGGTAAGTGCTCACGGCATCAAATGAAAGCATATAACATAAAAATAAATATGTCGGGTCTGTGTCAATTTGCCGAACTTCCATTCTTTACAGTTTTATCTCTTTGCCCAATAACGATCTCCCTGTCTGCTGTCCTTGTCGCTTTCTCTTTGTTCACTGATTCTCGTCACGAATCTGTCCAGATAACCTCTCGCTCTCACTGAGCAGCACTTGGGACTACCTTTAGAAACAGCTATCGTTGTCTCTCTCTCACACACAAGGAAATAAGCAGCCTTTAGCTAAGACGCACACCCAATCGGATAATCATTTTACAACAACTCTACACAAGCTCTCCGGCTTACACTAATACAGCTGCAACATTTGCAAGCTGTAAGCACAAAAACTGAATTGTGAAACTTTAAAACGGAATCTATTGTTACATACATACATATATATATGTATATTTATATATATGGGAATTTATTGAGAATAGTAGTTAGGGTCAAAAAAGTTGAAATACTAGAAATATCTTTTTCAATATAATCAATAAATAATAATAAAAATATATAAATAAATGGGTTCGTACGTCTGGCTGTCTCTAGAGTTTTCTTGTCTGATTTACAACTTCAATTAGTAACTCATGCATTTGGATGACTTCAGGCCTTAAAATTAGGTGTATGGCTTACCCTTTTCGGACTCTGGAACGAGCAGAGTTATAATTAAACTTTCCTTTTTGATTTCTGAACTTTGTTCAGCTGAAAAAAGGTAAAAGGCTGCAGGAGCTAAAAACTTCCATGTGTATATAATATATATAACATATACATATATATAAATATATCGCATATATATATATTATATATATATATATATTTTGTATGTATAAATAATAACGAAATGTCCTTCCTTTTTGCTGCAGGGCCAACAGCCACAAACGGAGGATGAGAATACGCCGCAGAAGCGCGTGGATAAAATCTTCGATCAAATGGATAAGAATCACGACGATCGGCTAACCTTGGAAGAGTTTCGTGAGGGTAGTAAAGCTGATCCACGTATAGTGCAGGCGTTAAGTTTAGGTGGTGATTAACCGCAGCAGTTGTAATTCGCGATTGTCAAAGAGTTGGAAGCATGAAGCAAAGACAACGAATTCGTGCACAATAAATACAAATATGGTTTGATATATGCATACACACACACACGTGCATATATATATATATGTCCATATATATATGTGTATAGTATAAATGGTTAAGTACATTCAACAACAAGCCAACACACACACAAACAGACCCTCAAAATCCCACACACAAATGTCATGGCAAATTGAAAGCGGAACTTGAATTTTTGTTTGGCTGAAAATTCAATTAAATTGCAAATATTTGAAACTAAAACATAAACACGCAACAACGATGAAATAAAATACAATTAACAATGCAACCCACAGAGGAATGTTATGCAAAAATTCGTCAGAAAAAAAACTCTAAAAATATATAATATATATTTATATATATATATAGCAAAACACCAATTAAAATAAAGGAAATGCTTGTTTTTTTTAAATTACATATGTATGTATGTTTATATAAATATATATATATATATATAACTTAAAATTAGGCAATTGTTCTATTGTGAAAGCATTTTTATTGAAATGCTTGCAAAAAAAGGGATAAAAATGGAAAAAAATTTTAAAATCAGAAATTTTTTTTTACGTTTTTTTCTCTCGATAATAGATGAAATACATGCAAATATGCTAATATACATAAAATATATAAAATATGAAATATTTTAGGCGCTATGCCTAAATCTAATGCTAAAGCTTTTCCAGAAATTAGGGCAAAGTTCCCTGAATACTCTACTAATGGATGCTTCGATATTAATTGAATACAAAATTTGCTTATTGTGAACTAATCAAATACGAAATATATATGTATATATATATATACATTTATATATTTATATATATGTATATATAATGATAACTCAACTCAAAAACAAAGTCAGGAAGCTTTTTGTGTATTTTCAAATTAAAAAGTTTTTAACTTTCATATGAATTAAGTCGGATTCCTTCAATTGACACGAATTGCATGTGGCATGCCCCCAATATACTTATATATATATATATATGTATACATACTGTACATACTTAGTTATGTATATTCTAATCAATTCTTTCAGCTGAACTTTGTATGTGTGCGGAATTCATTTGGATTTTTAATTTTTTTGTTTGGTTTGCTCCCACAGTAAACAATGAACATTTAGAAGAGGTAGAAGTAGAAGAAGAAGAAGCAGCAGAAGAAAAAGTAGAAAAAGCGCAACTCCCATAACTCGAACACTTTCTATGTGAAGCAACTTAAATCAGATCAAGTTTTCTTAAGTCTGCCTTTGTTAGCTAAGCTCTGGCCATGGCTCAGTTAACTCCTTCATATATAACTTATCTGTAAATTCAAGAAATCTTTTATTTTAATCTCAGTTTATCAAACTTTTATAGCACTGTTGAGACAACTTGCAGTAGAGCTCCTTGAAGCCAGATTCTTGATATTCTGTATCTATATCTCGATTTAAACTTGTATAACTTAAAAAAAAAGCACCTTTTGTATATTTATACTTTTGGCAATTGATGAGATCCTCTTCTAAGCACATAATATTACAGACTTCTATTTACTTTTATAAATATAAAAACTTTACATTACTTTAAACAAGTTATTTGAATCGAAATTGAGTATTAACTAAAGCTGCAAATGTTTCTAGGCTGTTATTTATAGCAAGAACTTTTATAGTGAAATGATATTTCTAGTGCGCTCTAATTGATTAATAATAAAAGGAATTTTAACATTGGGGTGCTCGATTTGTTTATGATTCGCTTATGGAAATGTTCTTGGAAGTGTTTATGAGCAAGGCCGGATGTTTGTCAGCTAGTTTGTGTGGTCCGATATATGACTATAAACATATCGATTTTTCTCAGTTTAAAGAAATTTATAGCTTTTAGATATTAAAATGTATATATACATTAATATTTTTACAATTATTTTTTTTAATTTGTTTTTTCATTTCATTACTGTATTATTGAAATATTTTTGCCTAAGATAAAAGGAAATAAATAAATTACTAAATACTCAATTTAAATTACTTATTATTATAATTTAAAATAACAAATGGTATATTTGTTTATTTTTTATTGTATTTTTGTTTTTATTTTCTTATTTTTATAAATTCCTTTATTATATTAATTTTTTTTTTATTTTTATAATTATATATACATATATTTATTTTTATAATTATAATACATATTTATATTTTTTTTAAATAATTTTTATTTTTATTAATTATTTTTTAAATTTATTTTTGTTTTATTTTGAACAGTTGTAGACTTTGATAAATTTATATATTCAATAAATATTCAACACAAACAAATTTATTTATAAATTTAAATATGAAAATATATACAAAATAAATAATTTTTTTTAATTTTAAAATTCGATTATTGAACTAGTTAACATTTGAGTTTATATATTTGTTCTGCCTGCACACATACATCGTCAGCTTAAGGATATTTTTGGAGTACAAATTGAAATAAAAGTTGCTTATATATACTCTATATATAAATATGTTTTTTTTTTTTTTAATTACTATTGTTAAACAGATATATATATATATATATGATATGATATGATATTTTTGTGCATGCCTTACTGAATAATATCAAAATTTTTCTATTCAATTTATTTTGGCAATCTACAACTACTTAGAGCTTGCAACTTTCTAAAACATATTCAAATGGAAATACGAAATCCAAAAAATATATTTACATACAATATTTATATAGAACTGTATAAGTACGTTTTGAATGCCTTAGAAACTATCGCATTTTACAATCATCGTCGTGCAAACTCTCTGGAAACTCTCTGGTAAACAAACACAGACACACTCTATACACTCTCTATACACACTCTATACACACAGACTCTATACGAACTATACACCTATGCTTAACAATTTATACACTATTTTCTTAATTTTCTGCTTTCGTATATATCTTTTCTGCTCTACAAACAGTCTAATCACCATACTAAAATGATTTCTATTTTATATGTGGTTCAGCTTTATAAAAAATCAAAGAGAAAAGAAAACAAAAACATTAAAGCCAAACTCTAAACTCTGACAAACTTTGCTTACAGTAAAACCAAATGTATGAAACAGTAGAATCATATAAATAAAACAAACATAAATAAATTATATATATATATATGTATATATATATGTATATATATGTATATATATATATATGTATATCAATAATATCTAAGTTCATAAAAACAAGTGTTAAAACACCATATCTATGATAATATATAGTCAGCACTGCCTGACTAGCAAATACCCTGAACCCAACATCACTTTCATTATACATACATATCTCGAATCAAGCTTAGATTCTTATATTGCTGCATATTGCATCCGTAACAGACTATGTTGATAGCGCTAGTCTGATTTATATAACTGCCTGACTAGCAAATACCCTATCTTCATTTCCATCACTTTCATTACAAACATATCTCGAATCAAGTTAAGAATCTTATGTTTCTTCTTGCTGCATTCGTAACAGATTAAATTTTGATAGCCCTACTCCGTGCTATATGAATGCCTGACTAGCAAATACCCTGAGTTTCTTTATACACATATCTCGAATCAAGTAAATAGTCTTATGTTGTGGCTTAAAGCATTCATTCCTAACTCCTATCCGATTTATATGATATCCGCTATATATGAGTCATTAAAAATTTGATTTAATTTAATCGATATATATCGATTTTCGTCTGAGAAGAAAATTGCAGTTATTTTAAATCTGACTTTCTAGCATATATATTATTATTGAATATATATCATTATTATATCTATTATTTTTTAATCACTTACTGATCATACACTGAAAAAGAAGCTCTAGCAAATTGTTTTAGTGCCACGTGGGTTCAGGGTTCACTTTACACATCTTTCGATTGTACATTTTCTATTGCAATGTGCTTTACTTATGCTCTATTTGATCCACTGATTTTAAACCTCTGTTCTATATTCGTCGATATTGGCTTGTGTTTCTATATTATTCCTAGTGTTCATATCTCGTTGTTTTGATTTATTTCCAATTATAAAAAGTAATTTATCGAAATGCTTGCGATGAGTTTTTGTAGTCAGTTTCTTATCAAATGTCGTTTGGCTTGCTACAGTGAGCGTTCGATATGAAAGCTGACTTGCTGCCAGTCAGCTGGTTGCTCATATTGAATGTGCACTGTAGTTGTAGCACATTTCCTCCACTTTAAGTGTAAATGTTTCCAGCATAAAAGCAATCAATGAAAAAATAAACCATTTTTAGACGTATTTTTGTTAATAATAATAATAAAAATAATATTAATTGTGAAATCACTTGGAAATTGATTAAATGCTTGACACCAATTTGAAGTGCAATGGTATTAAAATATATCTATATTACAAGTTTGTATTATCCTTATATGGAGCAAAAAAAATTATATATATACGAGAAAAATGTGACAAAAATTGTACTTAAGACTTTTGTTCTAAACTAAAACTAAAATCGTGTTGGTCAAAAGGGAAAGAAATCCAGAAATGCTGCAATAAATAGCACTTGAGATGATCCGGTTTCCGTTATTCACAATTCAACTAGCGATATACTAAGCCAAATCCAAGTTTAATACTCCAACTAACTAGCGATTGCTCAGCACAACTTAAACAATTCACTTTTCACTTTTGTATCTTAAAGGCCAAATTGAATTACTGTGAAGTTCCATGAAAAATTATTTATATATAGATATAGAGATCCAATATCAAGTTGTGTTTTTTCCTTTCTAGGGCCAATTTATAGCCTTTCAATTCAATATATATATTTGCATTAAAGCACAAACTATTTGCATGCCTTTTAATTCTCACCGAAATTCTTCAGCAAATACAATTTAAAAAAAAAAAATAAAATTAATTAAAATTAAAAAAAAATGCTTAAATTATAACGAAATAAATAAGCTATACTCTTAGCTAGCTGCTTAAATAAAAATAATTCAAAATTAAAAAAAAGGAAGAGACAAAAAGCAAAAAGCAAAAAGCAAACAAAAAACTGCAGCAACAATCAATTTTTTTGGCGCTTAATACACTTGAAGAAAAAGGGGGAAAAGAATTGTATATAAACCATGTTAGCAGTTAAGTTGTAGCCAAATATAGCTACAACAAATATAATATACAGCAAAAAAACTGTTATTAACTAATAATAATCTATTTAATAATACAAATACTTCAGAACTTATGATAAAGCAAAGAAAATTCTTTCTCGTTTTTCTTTTATCAAACTTATGCAATAATTTCCTTAAAACATAAGCAATACTTTAGTTCAACTAAGCAAATTCGTTTTTCTCGCTAATCAGTGCAAAACCTGATTGACTCTGATTTTGCCTGTAATACAAATAGAAAATCCAACACATCAAATAAATCAAAAGTAAGAGGAAAATTTAACAAAATTAATATGCAACACTAAAGAAAGGAAAATAAACGTTTTTTGAAATTATTATAAAGAAAACCAAAGCAAAAACTTGTTTTATTCAAAGTAATTCTAAGAATTGTTAAAGTAATATAATAACATAATCTCTATATATATCCATATATCATATAATAAAAGCAATTAATAAAGATCTCAGCTTGAACCTAATTTAAGATTTTTTATTAATCGATAATTGAAGATCGATAATTGAAGCACTTTACTAACTATACCCGCTCATGCGTTGAAGAGAGAATATAAGCTATAAGCTAGAGCCATGAAATTTGGTATCCCCTTTAAAAGGTGTCTTATAAAATGTCAAGATACGTCCAGATACGCCTAGCTGTAGCTCTTATAACAGAAACGGCATAAGATTCGAGTGACTTGAAAGCGACTCGGGTAGATAACCCAAGGAGAAAACTATATATTGCATATGTAGATTTATGCCTTCTTCTATATCTTCTTCTATATCCTTACTGTTAAGCTTTTCTACTAATCTATATCATATTTATATAAAATTGTGTTTTTTTCCTTTAAAAGTAGCCACTGCTATTTTCATGAACAACGATTTATTATTCATTTTTCTACTTGAAGCTTGTAACAAAAAATAATACCAAAATTTATATGAAATGTGTTAATCTTAAAATTCACTTAAAAATTGATTTTAAAATATTATTCTTATCACTAGATTTTGTTGTAGTAGTTGCACTACTATTTTTACGAACAAAGCTTTATGTGCTCCTTGAAAGCGCGGAAAAGCTTTGGCTTGCAAAGTTTTGAGAATAGAGCTTTTGATTTGAAAGCTTAGCAACTGCAAATGGTGGCCTTAAAACTTTATCAACCAGAGTTCGATGAAAGTTGTTATAAATGGAGCTGCCCTTGGGTCATATAAGAGGATGGGAATTTTTTTGATGTAGTGTCACCTGATATTTTGCTATATCTATTTATATAACTATCTATGCTGCAGTCAAACTGGTGCTCTTTGGTATACCCATTAAAAGTTGATAAGACAGGGTATATTCGCTAAGCTTTCGATATAGAAAACATTATGAAATTGTTGAGCTGAGTTGGAGGGTTGAGCTCCATCAACTCGTTGTCTGTCTGGCTGTGCTGCTTAAGGCTTAGTTTAAAATAAATTGAATCTGTCTTAATAATAAATATCGATAAACACCTTTAAGAGTACTGAGCAGAGAACTTGGCAGGGTATTTCTTAGTCGCTGTTACTGTTAATCTTTTTGAGATTGCAGCAAAGAAAAGTTTCTCACGGTCTCCAGCGTCAGCTGCTGCGGCAGCACTCTTTGGGGCAGTTCCACTTGCAACTGGATGGCAACGCTCTGCCCTGCTCCCCAGTCTCTGGCTGCGGCAAGTGGGTGGCCAGCCGAGGCAGCGAGCGAGCAGCGGGTTGCATCTGATAACATGTGTTCAGGCAATCTTCGTTTTTACTCTTCGCCTGCGATGATCTCGATGAGATTAACTTGAGACTAGAGTTGACAGATGAGCCTAATAATCATGCTAAGACCATCTCCATTCAAGAAATTCAAGAAATTTGTAAAAAAAGACCATTTCGATTCCTATAAGTGTTATCAATATATTTATATAGATATAGAAGTTTGTATATTGTAGAACTATTACAATAATATAATACAATATAATATGATAATATGACATGATATGTGTAGCAATATTATCCCTAGGCGGGGCACCCTGAACGCTGCTCATTATAGTGCTGCTGACAAGTTGTCAGATGTTGGGGGCCCCCGAGATCCCAGCACGAACTTTGGCAAATTGCTGCGAGGGAACCGTGAGAAATTGTGCCGTTGTGTCATGATATGTCGAGGATATATAAGAGGGTATATAGACATGCGTATAAGTGTATAGCGCGTATCGCATGTTGTCGGCTCGCCAATATGCCGAACAGCCGGTGACCGTGGCCCCCGCCGAGTGACGATTTCCTACCGAATATGGGCCAACGCGTTGGGCGCCACTGCGACGCCCCAGCGACGGCAATTGTCCAACAGATTTTTCGAGCAGTTTGTGGGTCAGTTGCAATTGCATTTACCGCTAGGCCAAAGTTTTCGACTCGAACAAAGCAAAGAGGAGAGAGGAGACAGTGGGAGAGAAGCCAAAAATAAGACTCAGACGGAAGTACGTAAATAGAACAAAAGCAATACACAAATTGATGAAAAGCTGAACGAGCAAAAGGCCAATTCATATCGATTAGCCGCACAGTTCCCAGAACGAAAGGCCCATGCAGGCCCTATCAAATCCGAGCAAGCAGTGAATATTTATATTACCCACTCGGCACTTGTTTGGTTTTCAAATGCAACGGGGGAGAGTTTCCACGCACTTCGAGAGTGGAGCGTACGTAGCCTTTGCTTTCCGGTTCAATTGTGGGAAATGTATGATCACCCACACATACATACACTCAGCTAATTGTCACCACCGAAAAACAAGTGAGAGCGATGCAGTAGGGAGTGCTCGACTAGAAAATACCCTGAAACTAACTCGATCACTGTGTGCTATGGCAGAAACTACGTGGGAAAGAGTCAAAGCTCTAGAGCATATAGACTTCGGCATTGATGAGCTGATGAACTAAAACTGATAGACGGTAAATTGAATAGATAAGGGAGAGCATTTATATATTTATATGAAAAAAATATAATTTATAGTATGGCCTACTACTCAGCATGTCCAGAACATCCTTTTTAACATCGCATTTACACACTTTCACTGAATACAGGGTATTCAAAAGAAAATGACAGCAAACCTCCGACCATTTGAAGGGGCCCAATTTGAAAATGCGACGCATGAAATGCACGAGTGAAATATTTAAATGACATTCGTAACAGACATCAGGCACTAATACTCGTGTAGAATGAACCACTAAATGAAATTCAAGTGCCGAGAGCTCACTTAACCCAGCCCAGCTCGGCACACACACATATCGCTCTCACATCCATTGGCATGGGGACAAGGAAGAACACTTTCTCTGCCTTTTAGACAGAGGGTCGCACATGCGCACTGGAAATTTGAATGTTCAGCTAATGTAAACTTAGCTCAAATTCAGGTATAAGCATTACTAATGATGATATACAGATCATAGCTCATTAGACTTGAGTTAAGGTCTTACCTCCAAGCTTACCAATATAATTGAGTCTGACTAGATATATGTTAAATGATAAAAATAGAATATGATTAAAAGAAAGAATTGTAAAAATATATCTATAAGATAAAATGTTCTTGATATATAAAGGATTCTCAATATATGAAGCTTGTTTTAAGATTGATATATCAAATCATACTTATATGCGAGTATTTAATCATCCCAGATTGAGGCATCTGTCGTTCCTTAGTTGACAAATTGATAAATTATATATGATAATATATATATATATATATATATATATAAATATATATATATATATATATATAAATATATATATATATATATATATATATATATTATCATATATAATTTATCAATTTGTCAACTCAATTTTATTTTCAATTTTTCTAAATAATACAAAAAAGTAACGTCTTACATAAATATCTTTGACTCATATATTGCATTTCGTGAATTGTAATTCAGTTCCACTGTGCAAAGCTTGAATTGCGATTCGCTCATTACACATTATTTAATTTGCTCGCTCAATGGCGACTCTATGGTTATGATTTACGCTGTGCCATGGACTAACGTCTATGAGGAATCGTCTTCTGCTTGGCGGCTCGCTTATCTGTCGTATTCCCAAGTACCTAAAAATAGACACAAATTGTAACGCACTTGAAGTGCACTTTGAAACATCTTGACGCTCAAATAAAAGAACAACAATAATACAAACAACAACAACAGCTACAAAATGGAATACAAAAAAAATTAAGACAAAAACATGCATTGGGGCACGACAGGCATGTGATAATATGGACATATATATAAATACGAGGAAGAGGAAGAGCACAGCACAGCAGAGCAGAGAAAAGATGGCAAGCGGCCGACCCGGCTGGACTAGTAAAAGGATAGGGCCACGGGCAGAGGCACGGGAACATACACATGGACAAGAAACGGCAACGGCAACGGTACTGCGACTGCGACTGCCAATGGAACATTCATGTGAATGTGGAGTTCAAGTGCATGGCATGACACAGACACGCAGCCCAGAACGAGGCTCTGTCTTTGTCTATTTCGCTGTTTCCCTTGCACTCCCTCTCTCTGTTGCTGTCGTTCCCTTTCGGTTGCTCCTTATAGCTGTGCGAGTGCGTCTGATGCAAAGTGTTTTTCCCAGGCGCTATTTTTAGAGTTGTATAAATACATATTCGTTTGATATGAAATATTATTAAAATGCATTGTCAAACAAATATCAATCTATGTTATATAAGTATCTATACATAAATTTGTAACATATGAGAAATATAATTTCTATTAAAAACTAGGCCATAATAAGTAAATAATACACTGAAATAAAAATACATAAAAGTTATGCTATTTACTGCACTCGACTGCACAACACACTATAATTAGTCAGCATACCGTTTAAATCAGTCGAAAGGTGTCTTTTAGTATATCACATTAGTTAACTGTTTAGCATAAGCCCTAAGCGAAACATCTTAATATAGAAGAATGAGAAGAGAGACTAACAGCTGGCATGACACTTTCTAAACTAGTCAAGGGAACCACAAAGTCGTTGTACCTTTTCGGTATGAAAGTGTATATCAGAAAAGGCGGGCTCAGCAGCGCAAGTGTCGACTTGGAATGGGCGCCAAAGATACGGACGAGAACAGTAACGGGACTACTCTCGCTGACAATGCAGCGAAAGTGTTATATGTGCGTGCCCCTCTTCCTCTCTCGCTTCCTCTCTCGACACATGCAGTGTGCTATTATTAGCTTTGTTCGGCTCGCCACATGTGTTGTTGCCAAAGGCATTGTAATGAGAAGAAAATAGTACTCCACTTGAGGCAATGGCTCATATGGCAAGTTGAAGTTTGGCGCGCACATATATATACACACACACACACGCAGTGAGTGAGTTATGTTTTATTTTTATTTGTAATTCTTTTTTTGGTATGCATTTTCCAAAAAACCCAGCAACAGTTCTCACACCCGCTGTCTCTCTTTGTTGCTCTCTCGTCGGCTCGTAGGAGTAGCAGTCGCTGCTCATATAAGAAGCTGAGAATGGCCGCAAATTTGGACAGTCTTTGGTAGCAGCTCGGCGCGAGTGAACCACGCACAACTGAGATCGAGAGAATGGGCGTCATATACAAGATACTAAAGCAGCAACGCCAGCAGCAGCAGGAGATGGTTGATCAGCAGCAGCAGCAGCAACAGCATCGACGCAGCCTCAGCATGGAGCTGAACACGGCGACCAAGTGCAAGGTGCAGGCGGCCATTAAACAGCGCCAGCTGCACCGCCTGGAGCAGCGCACACAGCAGGAGCACGATGAATCGCTGGCCGAGCAGCAGCTGCAGCAGCTCTGCCGATTTCTCGCCGAGAATGCGGCACGTAAAAAAGTGAGTCCACAAAGTGAGTCCAGCTGGCGTCACTAGCTAATCGCAACTCTTTGCCACCTTCAGCGTCAACGCCTTAAGCTCCAACAGGATCCAAGCAATCATGAATCCGCAACACATTCACTGGCTGGCACTCACGACATGGATCTGCTTATGGAGCAGCTGAGCACATATAGCGATGCCACGCCCTCGCCCTCACCCACGCCCTCGCCCGCGTCCACAAGCAACAGAGCAGTCACGTCGGCTGCACCACGCGTTAGCATCTTGCTGAAGATCCGCCATCAAATCTTCGAGCGCAAGCGTCAACGGCAGCGCCAGCTGGCGGAGCTGGTGAAGCAGCGCATGGTGGTCTGGCGACCATGGTAAAGCGCTACACGCACTGCCCAGTGTTAGTTGTAATCATCGATCACTGTATATTCCTCTGCCGTGTGATTCTTACGTCGATCTTCCATATTCTAACCACAACATTTTTTTATTAATATTTTTTTTTTAATTATCATAGTTAATAAAACGTTTTTTTTACTGTAAAAAATTAATCGAAAGGCTTTCATAGACCCGGGAGTTAAACGGCATTCTTCGGCTAATGGAAATTTATTGGGTTTATCTTGACTTAGTTGCAATTAATATTGATGTACATATTTAACTATTTAGAAAGCTTTGGAACTAGATCAGAGTTTTTTGTTCTCTTTTTAAATCGTGTTTGTTCGATTCTGAACTATTTGGAAAGAAAGAAATATTTTCTCAAATCTATTACTGAAAATATCGGTAATTGAAATTTTAATAATTTTTATATCTCGCTTTAAACAATACTACATATATTTGTATATATATAATTCTGTTCACTTTACCGATTTAGATAGTTCTAACTAAAAGTTGAAAGATTTGCCGAATTTTTTCGTCAAAATTGAGAAAATAATTATATGAAAGCCCTGTATACCATGATATATATCATATATAATATGCATTCAAAGAAATTTGAGTTTTAACATTAAAGAAAAAATTATTAAAAATTTTAAAGCTTTCCCTATTTTGTTAATGTTAGTTGTTTATTTGCGAGCTGTACAAGTTTAAAATATAATAAAACACAGAAATATATTTTGAATATAAATAAAAGAAAATTTATTTGATGGTTAGTTGTATGATATTAATTCCAACAAATCTTTTTTTAAATTTGACACTTCCAAGACGCAATCTGGAACACTAATGCCACAATAATCCCAATCATGACCAGCGTCATATGCAGCAATGTCTCCGCCCGCCCATAAGGCGCAGCAAAAACGCATTTCCTGCAGGTGTCATCGTGTTTTAACAAAGACTTTAAATTGGAATATTTCTGTTGATTGTCGTATTCCTTGGACCAAAGGACTTCGTCGTTCAGGCAATTTGATTTAATATATTTTGAATAACAAATTTAATAAGTTACAAGCGCTGTTCAGATGTTGATCTATCTATAATAAAATGTCAAGCCTAGCTCAATAAAAAACAACTATGAACTATTAACTAGGTTGTCAAATGAAGCAAAAAGACACCCATTATATGGATATTTTATTAAATTTTTGGTTCAATTTGAAAAAATCGCTGTAAAATAATTCCTGCAAGTAGACAATTTATAAGGTAATTCCAAACCATCGGGCATTCAATCAATCAAATTTAGTTAAAGACTTTTACATCTATCTGAATCTAAATTAAAATATTTCTGAAATTCTCAAAATATTTTACTCTCACTTTGTCTTTATTGGTTTCCATAATGGATCAATCAGATCGGTCAGTCAGTCAGTACGTCAATCATTATTCGCTTATCAATCAAGTAAATCCGTATCCGTACTTTGCAAGATGGGTATATTAGCACCTTAGCTGCCTTTTGCAATCTATGCCGAAATCTTGCAGCTTTATCTTCGCTCAGCGATCGCCTCTTGGGAGCTATTCGATTCATTCAAATATCAAACCTTGTTGGCCTGTGTAATCCAATGTTGCATTAAAACAAAGTATTGTGTTTTTTTTTTGGAGAATTGAATTAATTTATTGATAAATTTGCTATGCCGGCATTTGCTGAGTAAAACTTGATTTATTTGACATTCATATGGAACTCGAAGTGTAATATATTTCGTTAAAGTTTGCTTTATGTATGTTATTTATGGATATAATATATGTATTGAGTATTGAACATTGACACCAATTGAAACGGTTTAATTCACAATTATATTTTGATCTATATATCGTTTGGATAAATGAATATTTGCTATTAGCTACGACGCTGTCTGCTTAGGACGCTGTCTGCTCTGCATTTGACTCTATGTCTGTGTCTGTGTCTGTGACTATGTCTGTGAGACACAGACTGTGACTGTGTTTGTGTCTATAGCTTTGGCTGTGGCTGTGGCTGTGTCTGAGTTTGTGTCTATGGCTTTGGCTGTGTCTGTGTCTGTGACTGTGTCTGTGAGACACAGACTGTGACTGTGTTTGTGTCTATGGCTGTGTCTGTGTCTGTAACTGTGTCTGTAACTGTGTTTGTGTCGGTATCTGTGTCTTTGTCTTTGTCTGTGTCAGTGTCTGTGCATATGTGAGTGTATGTGTGCGTATATTTTTTAATATTTGTATTAGTTAATTCGATTGGATATTCATATTTAATTCGTTTTATTTTCTGTTTTTTCTGCTTCTTCCCTTAGCTTCCATTCCATTGGCTGCTTTCATTCTTTAAGTACTCACTTCGGTGCCTTGCCTATTTCATTCTCCTTCAATCTCTCAGCTTATATATGTAAGTATTTATTTTCAATATTTTTAATGTATATGTGTATATGTATATATATTTTTCTTTCTTTTAGTTTTTCAATTTGAGCTGCGCTCGCACACGAAACACACAAAAAAGTTGATTGATTAAAAAAAATTCCATTTAGACTTTGAATTTTCTGTTTTCCACGCTTTGATTTTCATATTTTTTGCTTGTTTCTATTTTTCTTCAATAAATACTGTTTTCTTTGACATTTATATAAATAGTTTTTGTATAGTATTTATACTCTTTCACGTGGCGTTTAGGGCATATTCGGCTCGTCTAGACTTAACTAAAAATTTGCGTTTATCATTCTAAAAATATGAAATAAAGTTTAACTTGTATTTGGTATACCAAATCGATATATATTATAGAGTTAGGTATATAAAATAGATCTATAATCTTGAGTTGGATATATAAAATAGATCTGTAATCTAGAGTTAGGCATACCAATAGATCTATATTCTGGAGTTAGGTATACCAAATAGATTTATAATCTCAAGTTAGGTATACCAAACAGATCTATAAAATAGAATTTGGCTTACCAAATAGATCTTTAATTTGGAGCTAGCTATACCAAATAGATCTATAATATATAGTTGGGCTTACCAAATAGATCTATAATATAGAGTTGGATATACCAAATAGATATACAATCTAGAGTTGGGTTTACCAAATAGATCTATAATCAAGAGTTAGGTATACCAAATAGATCTATAATCTAGAGTTGAGTGTACCAAATAGGTCTATAATCAAGAGTTAGGTATACGAAATATATCTATAATATAGAGATGGGTTTACCCAATAGCTCTATAATCGTGAGTTGCATATACCAAATAGCTCTATAATATAATGTCTGGAGTTAGGTATACCAAATAAATTTATAGTACGAAACGATCTATCAAATCGGAAAATAATTTCCAATTAATTGAATTTCGGACATGGATTTCAGTCGAATAACCAACGTTTTAGCCATTGTGAGCGAGCATCGTGCAGTCGGCTATGCCCGACAGCCATGTTCATTTGAAGTTTTTGTAGGTAGACAACATTTTGCACAGTTATTTGCTAGGTACACACATTTATTACTTTATGTTTGCTAAGTAGTGCTGCAAGTATCTGAAATTCCTACTCAAATGTTTCTGCTTAATGAAAATTTGTTGGCAACTTAGCTTAAGTCAGGATGCTCTGTGTGCCCCTTGGGAAAGTGTTCAAAGCGGGCCAAATGTGGTTAACAAACAGTTCGAGTTGGAGCTCTTAGTTGACAATTTTAGATGCATCCATCGATATTTTAATTTCAAAGCAGAGTGTTTCATGCTTTCAATATGACTAAAAGTAAATTAACTTATGGCAGGTAAGGCCTTGATCCGTAGTCTTAGCACACATAGGGGACAAGCTGGACTCAGGTCAATCCAAATTCTATCAACTAGACGTATGAATAACTTAGTATAAATATTAAAATTAGTTTAACAATCTATGAGTTCCAATTGAAACGCCTTTCGTCTGACGAATGTTCCAAATTAGATCGAAATCAAATTAAATCGAACGGAAATCCACTTGCACGCACTTAGACTACATTCAATAGATAAATATACGTATATATAAATATATTCACTCGTATGCACATACATATACATACAAGCATTGATGTATATATAAATACATCGGTTTACATAAATATCGTATGGAAATGGATTCGTATTGATCTCATTCAGTGATTTTCTTTTTTTTTCTTCTTTTTCTTCTTCATCGTGTTCTGCTGTTTTCCGAAACGTCTCTAAAACTAGACTTTATAACTGTATAGTAATACACATCTGCTTGGGGATTATTTCTTTAAATGCCATTTACTACGGTGACACACACAAAAATATTTAAACATTTTTTTTTAGATATTTTTTATGCTTTTTTTGATTTTTTTTTGATTTTTTTCTTTTTTTATGTTTAATGAATAACATCTAAATGCTTTGACGCTCCAATTAAATGCATTTTGATACTTTTTTTTTTGTTTTCTGTTAGCTAAGCTCTTCCGTTTGCTCTCGCCATATCTCATGGATCGCTAGCTGGCTTTGTGTCTGTCGACTTAGCTCAAATGCGCTTTATTCATTCACCTTTAATCTATTTCTCTGCTCTCATATATCTCTTTAAAATATCGCTTGTGGATTTCTTTAAAATATATCTTGTGGCTCGCTTTTTCTCATTGTCTTCAACTCAACGCATCTTGCGCTCTATGTCTAAATTCTTCCGCCCTTCTGTCTGTCCCCCCTTCTGTCGGTCTGTCTGTCTACCCTTCAGTCTATCTGTCTGTCTGTCTGTCTACCCAATTGTCTATCTTTCTCTTTTCGCTTCTTTAAGCTTCGACTTCATTGTGGCTCTCTCAGATCTCATTCAAAGTTTTCTCTATGAATCTCCTTTCCCAACCCTCTCAACCCCTTCGGCTTGGTTTATAATCTGTTCTCTCTCTGTTCTATCTTCTCTCTTGCTCTACTGTCGCTGTTTATCTTTTAGCGGCTAATGCCTTAAGCTTAGCTTAGTTTCTAAGCTCGTTCACCTTAGCTCCAAATTTATTTTATCCCTTAAAATCTTTAGTTCCTACTTCTGCGAACTGTCTTCTGTCTTCTTCCCTCTGAAACTGTTTGACTTCTTGGATCTCTTTTTTCGTTCTGCTCGTCTTGTTATCCCAGATCTCAGTTCTTGGAAACTGTCTTCTGTCGGCTCTCAACTACTAGGTTCGTACATCATATCATCTTTATAGTTGCCTTCTCTCAATCTCTGTCGTTTGTTTTTTGATTGGCTTCTGCTTTAAGCTCGGCTTAGTTTCTCGATTCGTTCACCTTATCTCCAAATTTGTTCGCTTTAAACTCCTCAATGTCTTCCTCAACTGCTTTACTCCCAACTTCTGTCTGTTTCTACTAACTCGACGGATCTCTCTTCACATCCGATCCTCTGCTCCTCCTCTAAATTCTTTGACTTGCAATTTTTTGACCTGTATCGAATATTCATATTCATATTGAAAAAAAATGTAGAGCTGCGTAAATTAATTAAGTTTTGCTTGGAAATTCACTGGCTACCATCAAAATTGAACAATACCAATAATTTGTCATGATAATATATTAGGGTGTTAGGGTGCTTGACCCTAGCATAAATAGGCTTATGGGGAAACTCAGTGATATAGTCACTGGAAACTTGATTCTGTTGCTGGATCTGTCTGGATTATAGTCGGGCTAAAGTCTATTCGTATGGATCAAAGAGATGAAAAGTTTTAGATACGTTGAGAGGGTTACGTATATTGCAAATAGTTGGGATATTCCGGTAGATGTTAGATGGGTAAATAGTAGGCTAGGTGATAATGTTGTAATCATAGGCAAATCGAGGCGATTTTGCGTTTTTAAGCCTCTTGCGGGCTGTCGTTCGATGCGGTGTGACGTGGTGACGGGAGAAGTGGGCTTGGTATGGTTATGGGCGTGGTTACTGGCGAGAGCGAGGGCGAGCATGTGAGCGAAGGCGAGCATGTGAGCGAGGGCGACGATACGGGCGAGGGCGATGAAGGAGGCAAGTGCGAGGGGGATGGGGATACGGCGGTCGAGGGTGAGGGCGAGGCTGGTGGCGAGGGCGAGGGCGAGGAGGTGTGCGTGGCAGTGCGTGTGGGCGAGGACACAGAGGATTGGGGAGTATTGGGCCGGGACTATAAGCTGCTGGAACGTCCAATGCCGGATGTGGTGGTGATGTGATGATTACGCATTTTCACCTTTTCGAATCGCACCATTGGAACACCCATGATGGCCTGTGTGGTCTGTGTGAATGGTCGGGCAAACTGGATTACAAACGGCTGCTGTTGCCGTTGCTGGCGGAGTGGCACTCACCTCATCCACCTGGTGGCATAGCTTGCCCTTTAGCCACGGCCACTTGAAGGTGCGCATCAGCGTGTTGCGGAAGTCCTCACTGAACAGGCAGTAGATGTAGAACGTCATCGAGTAGTTGATCAGCTCCAGCAGATTGGCGAGTGCCCGAAACACCTGAAACGGGAAGCTGGGCAGCACCTCCGAGGCAATCGTCATGTGCAATATGGCCATTGGCGAAACGCAGAGCAAGAACAGGATCGAGGTGCTGCCAAGCAGCAGGAATAGGCGTCGCTCCTCCGCAAACTTGCGCGGGTCATCGTCCTTCACATAGGTAGCGCGGCTCAGCACCATCTGGCGACGGCGCTCGCAGGTGCGACGATAGACGAGCATAATGCGCATATTGAGGCCGGCAATCAACACGGTCGGTATCAGCTTGAAGATCACCTCGAGCATTATCTTGTACACCGAATAGAAGATGCTGCGCTGATAGATGTTGTTGTCCCGCCGTAGATAGACGTACACGTTGTTCGTGGTCATCATGCACTTGATGAGCTCACCGCGGAAAATGCTCGGCAAGTAGATAATGAAGGTCGCACAGCAGGTGATAAAGACGACCATGCTGCAGCAAACAGCAAACGGCAAATGTTAGTCGGCGCTTACGGCGCTACCAACCCAACCCGGCCCACCCATACTCACCCTGGCGGACCCATCACGGGGCGCGTGAAACCCGGATGGCACACGGATACATAGCGCTCGATGGTCAGCACCAATAGCATCATGACACCAACGCCTGCAACAGATTATTTTTATATACAGTTACAATTTGTCGCACAGTAGTGAGACTCCTTCCGATAGCTGTAATTTAGCTCCTGTTTCTGGTATCGATAACACTCAGCTATTTAAGTGGCCGTCGACATCCTTAAGCTCAGCTATCAATTTAAAGCCACTCGGTCAAGACCTTGGTCTACGCTTTGGATGAGGTCGGGTCAAGGGATTCCTTCGAAATTGAAGCTTACGCTTCAAGCATTGTCAACAAACAGGAGGCGACTATTTGAATCAAGTTTCATCTCAAACTAAATGGCATAAATGTAGCTTTATAGCCAAGTTAAGAATAAATTTAGATTTCTAATCTCTTTTGCTTCATTGCAATTCGTTTTTTTTTTGCTTTTACTCTTCTTTGGTCAGCCTATAATTTGCAGTGTTATTAAGAAAGATATAGAAAATACTAGAAAAAAATAAGAAAATACTAAACTAGAACATACTAGAAAATAGTAGAAAATACTAGACTAAAAAATACTAAATACTAAAAATACTAAATAAATTATATACTAAAATACTAGAAAATGCAAGAAAATATAAGAAAATACAAAATAAAAGACAATAGAGCATAATAATAAATGTAAGAGATACTAGAAAATATAAGAAACTAATATTAAAAATACTGGAAATTATTAGTGAATATTAAAAAAATAATATACTAGACAATAAAAGAACAAAGTATAATAAAAAATACTCCAAAATTCAAGCAAATATTAGTAAATACTAACAAACCGGAAAATACTAGAAAATATTACAAAATAACAATAAATACTAAAAATTAACAAAACTACTAGAAGCTAAAAATACTAGAAAATACTAGAGAATAACACCGAATTGCTAAGCTCCAAAATTTTTTTTTTCTAAAATTTAGGTCTGTATAGATAAAGTACTATTATAAGATTTTTATATCATTTTTTTATATAAAAATAAAAGTCCATCTTTCGTTTTAAGTAAATAAATAAATAAATTAAACTTAAGTAAATAAGTGTATATATATTCTATAGCTCGTTGTAGGGTATCTGCTAGTCGCACACGCTTCAAAGATAATTGTTATCAATTTTATAATATTTACGTATTCCACTTTTATATTTCTGCTCAACACTCAAGTGCGACTCGACTCTTGGGGATGGGCTTTTTTTGCGTAATAGTTAGTCGAATGGTCACTTACCCAAACAACCGTTGCCGAGGAAAAGCTCCAAGTGAGCCGTGTAGAAGGCCGGGCCGAACTCCTCCCACTGACCGCGATCCTTGTGCACCAGCATGCGTATGCCAAAGGGTATGGCAAAGACAATGGCAAGCAGTGCGGCAGTCGAGTAGGCTGCGAACGAAACGGGAAGTGTGCAAAGCTCACATTATAGCAGTTTTATGGCTGAGTTTATGGCATAATTATGGCGCCGCTTCCGACAGTGGCGCGCCACAGGAAGCAACCGAAACACGAGACCAACCGACTTCAACGAGAATGAATGGCTTCGAGTTCCTGTTCCTCTCGTTGCGTACTCCTCCCCCCGCCTCCCTGTCTCTCTCTCTCTCTCTCTCACTCATTTCGTTAATTTAACGTTCCTCTTTTTTTATTTATTTATTTTTCTTGTGGAATAAATAATTTCTATATACCCTGAGCCCATTTAAAATGGGTAAGCGAGCTGGGATTGTTTTGGGTTAATGTATGTGACAGCCTGAGCAGGTCTTCAGCTCTGGCTTTACAAAAGATAAGTCAATTGCGTTTTAAGATGTCGAGCTTAGCTTATACTATGATATATCGATCTGAAGGCTTGACTCTAAGTCGATAACACTAAGAACTAGATATATGCATCATCGTTTCTTTAAGAGCTACAGACGTGAAATATATATTTTTACGTGAATCGTAAGAAAAGTAATATCCTGCGCTAATATCTATGGTATCGATAAATATCGATATTAAGTCCTTAATTTAATAAACTTGAAAGTCTCTAAGAATTATATATGCATAGTATAAATGTTTATAATTACCCTATAATTTCGATATGTATCGATTTATAGAATATGTATCGATTTTAGAAAATTAGTAAAGCTTTATGAAACATATTCAAAGATATTTAAACATTTTATTTTAATATGTATATACATACTACAGTTTGCTGTGCGCTTTTCTTTTATATCGATAAATATCGATAAATATGGATATTAAGCGTAGGCTTTTCAGTTTGATATAAAAAACACGGAAAATTAGATATATTTCATATTTGATATGTAATATATACTTTTGGGAGCTAGATAGATATTTGTGCTCAAATATAAATTTTTTTATATTATCCATAAATATCGATCTACAGCTTAAATTTTTTATATCAATTTGAACTAGTCTAAGAACTGGATATGTAAGATATGATATATATAATTGGGATTTCGATAGATATTTGATGACAATGTTATCGATATTTATATAGTACCGATAAATATCGATCCTTCGACTTGTTGTAAGCTATATGAACTAGATTAGTAGCTGGAAAATATTATGAAGCGTAGGCGTAAGAGCTAAACTACTCTCGTTTATCGATAAATATCGATCTGGAGATTCAGCACTTTGATGAGTATAGACAAGTTGTGCAGCTCGCATCGTAAGTTAGGGTATCTGCTAGTCGGACAGTGGCGACTAAGGCACAGTTAGTTGATTTGTTGGCCGCAGTTTTTGTTGTGATATGTAATTTCTACTTATGGCCGAAAGCAACTGTGTGTGAGTGCGTGTGCGTGTGCTAACGTTGTTTATTGATTTACGACTTGTTTATGGCCCTATAATTACATTATTACTTATATGCTCGACTCGTGTGGGTCCATTTGACCCGCTCTTCTCATGCCGCAAATTGCCGTGCACACAAAGCTTAATTCGGGATATATGACTTCCTGTGATGCAAACACACACACACACACACACACACACACACACACATCCTCTTGTTTTATATTGTTGTTCTAATTGGGTTGATGGCACATCAATATAAATGTCACTTTTGTGTGATGAGCTCTCGTCACATAAGCGCAACTTATACAAATCTGTTCATTTGGCAGCGCTGTCGAAGGCGACGTGAGTTGTTTGTAGTGTCTAAAGGATTGTCAGCTTAGTGCTAACGGCTCTTCACTCAAAGGCATCTCGAAATGGGGCAAGACGTTAAATATGTCAATGCTAAGCAGAGCGACGCAGCTCAGCCCCAATAATCTGACAGCTGCTGAATAATTTCGATTTGCGAGCGCCTCAACAGCTGCTCAATTATTTGCTTGAATATGCAAATCAATTAACGATGTGGAATCTAGCTTTATAGATTTAAAACGGGGTCCTGTGATGGGCGTGGCTTCGTGATCAAACAAGGTCAAGAGTTCAATGAGTATGTTTTGTCGATGACTGTGGCGCAGTTGTAGACGTGGAATAAAATAGATCGAGTTATATATTTATATATATTGGAAACTAGTATAGAAACTAGTAAGACTGGAAGCTTCACATGTAGATCCTAATACAGTACTTTTAGCTGTTCAAGTATAAACGATTTCAGCTTGAATATGTGTTAGAGCAGATTCAGAGTATTCACTAGTCGAGCACTCCCGATCACAGCTCGTTTACTTGTTATTGCTTCTTCCCTTCCCATTCTTCAACTCGTTCTCTTATCGACCTTGAGCAGTTCAAGTCTGTAGTACAAGTCCTTTCTCGTTCCGGGTATTCACTAGTCGAGCACGCCCGACTGCTTGTTATTGCTGAAAGCTTTGATATCTTTTGCTTTTGAATTGTTCAACTTCTCTTATTATTGCCTTTACAGTGGTAATTCAGGTAAGTAAGCCAAAGAGATCAAAATATATTATGTTGAGAGATACTTGCTCTCTTGATTACTCAATATATCTTGTGGCATATGCATATAATACTGAATGAATTGTTGATAGCTCTAATAGATGATTCTAATTATAAGTATATAGATTGGAAGCCCATTTAAAATCATATGTATCTAGTTCATGATAATAGGAATACGATTTAAAGGTCTAAAGCTGTCTTCACTGGTTTTTGGTGTGTGACAATGTTTTGCTTTTACTTTTCGTAAGTTGAGCGCTCCATTTTATGATAGAGTCGATAACTTTTCCGGATCTGTTCCCTTGTGGGTCATAAAGCAAGTGGCAAGGGTCAATCTCTTCACCTCCCTCTCACCCACTCTGCCCTCTCTTAAGGCCCAAGTGCATAACTTTCGTTTCGGCGCTTCCTTGACTAGGCCAGCGCCTATGTGTGGCAGTTTCAGAGGCTTCCCACACACACACACACGCACACTCGCACTCTCCCCAGCTTGATAGAGAAATACACATAAAGCAAGTCGGACAAATATACGAAGGCAATGACCGACAAATGGCAACGAAGCGCGTCGTAAAAAGGCTGCTGGCAGCAAAATATTTTTGTTATTTTAATAAAATGACTGCTCTGATTTCGGTCATTATTACTCGCAGGCCTTGGCAACAGCTCCCGCTCTCTGCCTCTGTCTCCTACACCCTCCCAGTCCAGCCAACTTGGCAACTGCACGGCGATTCAACTTATTTACTGCGAGCTGCCACTCGAGCTGAGTCTGGTGATATTTCAGGCAAAGGACCTCACTTTGCATTCATCCCAGCCTCGTCCAGGCCGGCGGCAGCCCGTCCGCTGCTTGACTAAGAAAAAACCTGTAAGTGGCAGCCATCTAGCATTTTCCGTTTTCCAGTTAACAGCCATCACCTATCAGCTAACAGCCACCGCATCTTCCGCCGCCCACACAACAGCCAAAAGGCAATCAATTATGTTGCCATCGCATGCGTCGTACATTTGAGGCGTTTTACATTTTACATTTTACATTTCACATTTTATGCTCGCATTTGCAGAGCTACCTGCCCCACCTGCCACACCTGCAGGCCACGCACTGTGCAACAAATCAGCTATTTGCTTTATCTCGAAGGCTTTTGGCTCGGATTGCAAAACAAGTTGAAGAAAATAGCTTTGTGGAAATACTATTAATTCCATTTGAGCTCGAGTTAATGGAACAGACAGAAACGGACGTGGCCTGGCCACAAAAATAAGTACATTTACGTCTCTTATATATGTATATTCTTGCGCAGTATTTGCAGTCCAGAGTGCTCAGCCCAATCTGTTTGTCTGTTCTGTCGGGGTGTTCTCCCTCAAAAAAAAGTATAATACCTAAATAAGGTCTCACATGTAGATCCTAATACAATACTTTTAGCAGTTCAAGTATTTTCGAAATCAGCTTGACTCTGTGTTAGTGCCGATTCAGGGTATTAACTAGTCGAGCACTCCCGACCACAGCTCGTTTGCTTGTTATTGCTTCTTCCCATGCTTCAACTCGTACTTTAAGCAGTTCAACTCTGTAGCACAAGTCTTTTCTGGTTCCGGGTATTTAGTAGTCGAGCAACCCCGACCGCAGTCAGTTAAGCAGCCGAAACGTAAAGATACTTGCGTTGCATTGTCAGTTAAATGCGTAAGCTCTCGCTTTAAATTGTGTCTAAAATTGAAAATGAGAGGAGAGAGCGCACAGACTCTTAATTGAATTATAAATTTCTTTTTTCTGCTTCTCCTCCTGTGTGCTGTGCTGAGTGTAATGTGAGCCGCTCGAGTCCTTGCCACACGCCGCATGACTGATTGCACGCCGGAATTGGCAACACGCTGCGCCCGTTGACATGCTTCATTTTTTGTCGGCCATCGCATTAATCAATTAGGCAGCCCAGGGCAAACGAGAGCCTCAGCTTAGCCAGTTACTTGCGAGCATTTAACAACTTGTCTAATACATTTCAGCATTATTTAACGCGCTTACAGCATCCACGTGTTGCGGCGGCAGGCGAGGCATAACGCCTCGAGCGAGTCATTTACAACGCGATAAGGCCAATTAGATTAGATCTGTGTAGATGACTGTCGTAACAGTCAGCTTTTGCCTGGCTCTGCCAAGTGAATTTCACTTGGATCACTGAGCTCTCTGGACAAACTCTTCGAGATATGAGTTTCTCTTTGCCTTTTCGATCTCGATATACGCATCTGATCTGTCTATATCCCAGCCCTACTTCAGTGTTAAGTGTATTTAGTCTTCGTTCTGCCGCAGAGAGCTGTTTCCATTGTCTTTTTACGCACTGCTCCTTCTTATTTTTTCGACGCAATGCTGGCCGTGTTCCCTGCTTTTTCTCTAGAGCTTAGAGGCTTTACATAAATTTCCGAGGGCTGCCTAATCAAATAAGGTTCCCCAGCGCCAGTTCATACACACTCACACACACACACATATTGCTTTCTATTGTCATTTTTGTTGAAGTTGCCAGGTCATTGGGATTGGGCAGGGTCAAAGGTTAATTTCTTTAGTAATATAAATAAGTGTGAAAATATTTGTATAAAAATAGCAATTTCTCAGAAAAAAGAATTTTTTGTATGTGCTAAGAAACCCAAATGGAATTTAAATGCATATCAAATTCAAATATGCCTAACCAGAACTAATATCCTATAAACATAAGAAATTTGAAACTTTTATATATTGTATATACTTTATATATACTAAATATTTTAAATATATATATATCATATATCATATCATTCAGTTCGAAACTTAAAAGTTTCTACTACCGAGAGCTATCACATTTGGCACACGTATTTTGTGCAGGGTATCTTCGAGTCGACTAGCGCGCTCTGATTTGCTGTTTATTTTTGCTCGCTGTCTCATGGCAAGCTGTGCCGAGTTATCGTAATTGCGCTGCAGGCAATTGAAATCGGCATTTTAAGTGAATGAAACTAAAATTGGCAATTATTCAGTGAATAAGTGCGCAACTTTAGACAGTAAATGAAATAGAATAGCCGTGTAGATATGTTCGTATATGTATGTAAGAAAGGCTTTTAGGCAACACTTACCTCGCATGTAGATGTAGGCGGTGCCACGCATATTGCGTCGGGTCAGCACAATTAGGTTGAGTACGTTGCCAATGATGCCCAGGGCGCAGATGATGGGCAGGATGATCCCATAGCAGTACTCGCGCAGTGCTTCGGTGCGGGGGTCCTCCACATCCTGCGAAACACCCAAAAAAAAAACAAGAAGAACGAGAAGAAAAGGATATCAAAAATTGTTTTAAGCGAACGAAACGAAGCCAATCTAAAGTAATAATGGTAATAGAATAAAAAATCAAACATGGGCACACTACTAGCGGCTATAACTGACTGCACAAGGCTCGCTCGCAATTCAGTAGCAATAAGTTACTGACATGTTGGAAATCACTAAAGCAAGGTTTCTACTTTATATATAAATATATTTTTAGCAAAATTGCTGCTCATGAAACGAATATGCCTTGTTTTCCCGTTTGCTGCGTAAGTCCAAGAACGGTAAACAAAATCGTCAAAGCTCATAAATCATGCTGCATTTACTTTCTTGCTCATGTACACAGTCCACTGCTCAGTCCATCTCTGTCGTGCTTGCAGTTATGCCTGTCGCATTGTTGCCCAGTTGGATGGGCTGCTACAGATAAAAATTCAATAGTCAACTTGACACTTTTATTTGCGACTTGTTATGCACACACACGTACGCACACACGCACACATGTATATATTACATTGGTCGTTCTTGTTCTATCTCATCTCTATGTCTATCTCGCTCTATCTTTTGCACGTCTACCACTAAGTGGGTTGGCATTTTCGTATTGTAAATATGTTTTGCATGCTTTTTAGCATGTTTGCTTTTGCTTTTGCTTTTGCTCTTTGTTATGTTTTCCTCTTATTGCTGTGTTCTTGTAGTTGTTGTTGTTGTTGTTGCTGGTGGTGCTGCTGTTGTTTCATTTTGGTTTTGTTACACCCTCTCTACACTGAGATAGACAGGCATCGCCAGTTCACTTGAGTTCGCCTTTTCTACAGCCTTGGGCGAAAGTTGTGCACAAAGCACCTTTTGAACGGCAACAACAGCAACAGCAACAACAACAGCATCTAGTGCAACAGCAGCAAACTTTTGCACGTGCTGTGCTATGAAATGAGTTATTTCGCGTTTGCCTTGAATGAGACTTTGTTCATAACGCACATAGCCTGCTCCCACTGTTAGATGGGGGAAAAAAAACACATACACAAGCACATGCGTATTGTGCTGTAAAAGTAGGCAACAGCTCGCAGCGCAGCTGCTCACAGCAGGAGCAGCCTCTATCCAACGCAAAGTATTGTTACTCAAAGAACAGTTTGAATTGAACCCAAAAAAAAAAAAAAACAGAAATATGAAATGCGAGAAAACCGAATATGATTTTAATTCGTGGAACTATTCGCCAGTTATAAAATAGCAAGAATTACAATTTTTTTAAAATAAATCTATAACATTTAATATTCTTTTCATTTTTAATTTTTTTAAAGTTAAAAAAAATTTTAAATTTATTTTTATGTTTATTATCCTTCTTTTATACTAATATTAAAGTGTTTTTAAGCAAGTTATTATTAAATAACAGGAAAAAGAAAAGCTTGTTTCAATTAAACTGAATACTTATATAAAAAATTAATATATAAAAAATATTTATTATTTGTAGAAAAATAATTTCATATAATTTTATGTAATTTAATATATTTTTTTTTTGATATACGTATATTTTTAATTCTTTAACAATTTTTTGTTTATCAATTTTATATTCTTTCTTTGCTCAATCAAAATATAACTCTCTATTCTTTGCTCAGATATCACTATATATATATTTCCATTTACAGTATATAATTCAATATATTTTTAAACACAGTTGTGCTCATGAAACTGCACCAAACTTAAGCTGAGTAAAAAGTTACTTTTCTCCTTGAATCTGCTATAACTATGATTAAACATACTAAAAGCTTAACGAAAGTGAAAGCCAAAGTACTTAAAGGAGCTTAAAAGCACTTGAAGGAAGTAAACTTTTCTTAATGCAGCTTTGTTCATTAAAATAGTAGTGCGACTGAGCATTAAATTTTAGTAATAAACACAATATTTTGCAAAAAGTTCTATGTGTATAAATAGTTGAAATGAAATTAATGATATTTTATAAAAATATATGTAATTTTTTCCCTTTCAGCAGCAAGATAATAATTAGAAATAAATAACGAAACGGAACGAACGATTTGCTGTCGCTTACTGCTGGGATTTGATGTGGTTATTATGCTAATTGTAGGATTGCCCCTCGCTTAGCTGCGAACAGATTTCACTTACCACATATAGGTCGTCGCGCAAGTCGTTGGCGAAAATGTGGGTGGCATTGGTGGCGGTGGTGGTGTCCAGGACTAGGTCATTGCTGCTGGTTAGATTCGCGCCCCAGATGACTGAGCAATAGGCGGGATCCTCTTCGGTGTTGTATAGCCTTGTTATCATAGTTTTGCTCTGACGATTTTTGAAGATTTTTTCCATATGTCTATCTGCCTCTATGTGTGTGTTTTTGTTGTTGGGGAGGGGGGGAGGTAGTGGGTGGGTGTGTGGGAGTGGCGGTGTGTGCTGGTATGTGTTAAGCCTTGAAGTATGCGCAGTTAGATTCTAGTTTAATTTGTGTAAGTAAAGAAAGCGAACAAAGGCGGCAAAGTCAAAGAAATTGCGTGTAAAAATATCTGGCGGGAACAAGCTCATGAATGAATGCGGGTCCTCTACCATGTCGAAGCTATGTAATTTAAATGTCGACGATGACAACAGCAACAAAAGCAACAACAACAACAGCAGCAACAACAATGACGACGACCCTCAACACCGGAACGGCAAAGCCATTGAGATGAAGAACGCAGATAACAGCAGCAACAACAATCGTCAGAGAGCGAAAGAGAACGAGAGAGAGAGTGAGAGGGAGAGCGACAGAGTCGAGCGGAAACGGAAGCATACACTTTGCTATAAAAACAAAAGCTGAAAGTGGATAGGGAGCTAGGAGCTCGCAGGAGCTCGCAGGAGCTGGCAGCTCGAAGCTGGAAGCATCCATACAAATCAGAGTATCAGCGCCGAATGCCCAAGACTCGTAACAGTTGACGCTTTGATAGCCATTGGCGCAAATCAAATCATTGCAAAAAAAAAGAAGAAACAATACAGAAACAAAATAGAAGCAAATTGTAAAGCAAACGTCGAGCTATAAAAATAAAATGCTGGAAATAATTGCGGCCTCTAAAATATGTTCAAATCGAATGCGAATCGTTTGCCAAGCGATGCCCCAAAGCAGTGGCTGTCCTACAAAAGGACGGAACAAACTAGTTATGCCCAGAGATGCGATAATCTGTGTGCCCAAGCTGGGGCGACAGATGAGAGGCAAGCGGGGACTTACGGAAGATAATATTTGACTTAATTGCTGTCATTAAGCCCCTGCGAAACTCTAGTCGAGGTCGGTTCGAAACGTATGGAATTGTTGGTATCCCATATCCATATCCATATCTCATATCCCTATTCCATATAAATATCCTTGTCCTATATTCGTATCCCATATCCATATCCATATCAAAATCTCTTATCTAAATCCTATATTCATGGCCCATATCTATATCCCGTATCCATAGCTCACATCTATATCCCAAATCCATATCCATATCTCATAGCCGTATCGCATATATCCATATCCCATGTCTATATCCCATAGCCATATCCACCGACATATCTATATCCATATCTCATATCCCTATTACATATCAATATCCATATCATATATCCTTATCCTATATTCGTATCCCATATCCATATCCATATCAAAATCTCTTATCCAAACCCTATATTCATGGCCCATATCTATATCCCGTATCCATATCTCACATCTATATCCCATATCCATATCAAAATCTAATATCCATAACCCATATGCATATCCTTTAGCCATTTTCAGAGCCATACCCATATCCATATCTTGTATCCATACCCTATTTAACGTATCTATATCCCATATCCATTTCTTATAGTTATTTTCATATCCATATCCATCTCTATATCTCATATCCGTATTCCTCATTAATATCCTTATCCCATATCCTTATCCCATATCCATATCCTATATTAAATTTCCATATCCACATCCAACTCCCTTATCCACCTTATATTCATATCCCATATCTATATCCCATATCCATATCCATATGCCATATCCATAACCCATAGCCATTCCCATATCCACATCCATACCCATATCCATATCCACATCCATACCCATACAAATATCTCATTTAACATACCTACATCCCATACCCATATACCGTATCCATATCCCATATCCATATCCAATATCAATATTCCATATCCATATTCCATTTCCATATCCCAAATACATATTCCATATCTATATCTCATATCGGTATCCCATAGCCATATCCACAGCCATGTCTGTCTCCATACCTCATATCCGTCTTCCAAATCAATATCTATATCCCATATCCATATCCCATATTCATATCCAATATCCATATCCTATTTCTATATTCCATAAACTAATTTGAGCTGAATGATTTGTGGTTGAAAGTTCGTAAGAAAGTCTCTATATCTACTTGAGTTTAATATTTGCGGAAATCTCTTCAAAGTCAATGCGAAATTCAGTTCAAGCCACTCCTGAAAAAGCCAAAAAATGTCGAAAAATCATGAAAACAGTTGTTGCTGTCGTTGTTGTTGTCAGTGTTGACAAGCGACAATCGTTGACTGAGCAGAGGAAAAAACGAGATGTTGAACTTGTTGAAGTTCTGCAGCTTATGAATAATGTATATTAATGGAAATTGAATTGAGTGCAATTAGAACATTGGATTAGTATACAGATATATATATATATATACATATATATGATACGTATGCTTACCTGGAATTACCTGGTGTAAGGCAGTGGCTCGCTTGAGCTGCCGCTGCAATCGCAGCCTGTTGAAAGTCTCTTCTATTGGGGGCGCTGCTTAGGTCTAACGAACTTTGGTGTTTGGCTCAGAGTTTTTTAGCACTTGTAGTGCTTGAGCAGATGTCGAGGCAGTTTCCGTTGTTGTTGGCTATGGCTATGGCTGTGGCTGTTGCTGATGACACATGTTGCATGCTGGTCAGAGGCTGCAATCAACACGCTGCAATAAAAATAATACGCTTAGCAAATGTTCATTTTGTGGCACACTCGCCTGACGAGGACACTTTATTTGTATTTTATTGTGCGTCAGGACGCCCTCAAAGTGTGGCGACACTTGAGTGGAGCGTGGGGCATGTGGCATGGTGCGAGGGGCAAGCGGGCGTTGGTGGCTGTTCGGTTAGCTTTCTGCAATTGGCAGTTGCGGCTGGGGTACGACACCTCATGTGTCATATATAAATGACGATGTCGCCGCGCAGCGCACGTACGAGCCAGCGTACGCGTCCCGAGGCCCTGGCAACAGGTGTGTTTAATATTCGCGCAGTCGACACGCTACACGCGCCTGCCAAGCCCACAGGCCGCAAGAGAGTGAGGCAGCCAGCACGCTAAGCGTTAAAATCAACGCTGACAGGCGACAGAGTTTCGTATAAGATATTTGATAAATTGCCCAACCAGAAGCCCGTGACGTTCAGCCAGTCACCCAGCCACCCAACCACCCAGCCAGGCATCAAGCAAGTTCCAGGCTAATATTCAATATATCATTATATCAATACATCTATATATATACATATGTATATGTATATAAGTAATCAGCACATTGCGTATTACATATTGATGGAAAATATCTGAGTATTCTAGCAAAAAGTTTAAGCTCGAAATTCTTCTACTGAATATCCGACTACAAAATACCCCATCTAATCTTATAGTGCTAATAAATCTAAGCTAAGGACTCAGCTATGCGTTCTAGCTAGCTAAGTTTATAGTTTAGGTAAATCTGATTATAGACTTAGAGCTTAAGGAATATATAAAAAGTTATATATATTTTGTAAACATATATAAAAATATTCAAATAAAATAGGCATAAGAAATTTTTTTTGTTATATTATACAATATATATATTATAAAAATATATATAAAATAAAAAAATTTATACCCATAAAAATAAAAAAATTAAAAAAAAAAATGAATAAAAAATTAAAAATATATATATAAATAAAAAGAGAAAAAAAAAATATATTTATATATATATATATATATATATATATATAAATAAATTGATATATATAAATAATTGATTTGCAAGCCATAGCTTGAGGTATACACATGTAACCTAGAGATGCCTCGTTTTCAATATGACTCATTTGGCTGATAAATACACAGACTATATGTATATTTCCCCATTATATATATTACTAAATATTTATTAAATTTGCTTGAAACTCTCTGAAGACCCATCTATAATCGAAATTCCTTAATAGAGAACAGAGCTCTTACGAGTTTTCTATACCCGTTCTCGAGGTGAAAAGGGTATGTTTGGAAGAGGACTCATCCTGTCTAAAGCAATAATTGAGACAGCAGCATAGATAATTTCCCAATCAGAGCTGACCGTGCAACGCCGCCCACTTTCAGCGTTTCTCCTAGAGGAGCAGGCAAAGCAGTCCCAGTGGTATCCTTAAGCTCTTAGTCCTTAATTATTTTGATTATAATTTTGCAGGTGCTGAACGTTAAATCGACTATAAAAAGTGAATTCGTTTGGCGCTGATCTATATCTATGCTCCAGCGTGGCTGCCACCTTATCCAAGCACTTGCAGCTTGCAGTTGTGGCGCGAATAAGTATGCAACACTTTAAGCCATTTGCATATGGCCCACATCACGCAGACGCCGTATGGTGGCTGCTGGCTGTGTAGCGTCTGGGGAGATTGAATGACACAAAACATGACACAAACTTAATTTCCCCAAGGCAAGCGCTGACGCCAACCCACTAAGCCCAACCGGGCGGACTAACTGCCCGAAAGAGTGACTGAATGAATCGCGGCGCGGCAACATCACCATGTGGCTGCCACTCGATAGGTGCGACTACCCCAACGCCAAACGGCAATGGCAATCGCACGCATCGACGGGTCAGCCTTGTCATATTGTAAAAATGTGTGGCATAAGTTATGCCAGCGATTATCATAATAATTTGCTAGCCTGGGATACGCTCGACACACACGAATGATTTGAGCGCGGCAAGGCCAGGCGGCTGGAGGCGCGGGGGCAGGTAAATATATAGATATATATATATTTGTCTATGTATCTGTATGTGTGTGTGGGCTACACTTGTCGTAGGCGTTGTTAGTTTTTGGGCTTTGGCCACACTGTTTGCTGAGCACTTACAGTTATTGCGGTCTAGTTTCGGGGCAAAAGTTTTCATTTTGTTAAATAAACAAGCTGCGAGAGCAACAGCAACAAAACATGGCCACGACCAAGCCCTGTTTGGGTCTATCGAAGTCAGTCTATCGATAATCGATAAACGATAACAATGCTGATCAATGCAAATAATCAACTCTTATATGGAATTTGACTTGTTTGTCATATATGAATGCAGAGTGAGAGAGGGAGAGAGAGAGAGAGAGAGAGAGTTGAGGTTGATAGACATAAAGCGAAGCTAAGCAAATCCTATACAGACTTTGCCTAGCTACAGCTCTACCCCCTATCTATCTCCTTCTCTCTCCAACTTCTGCTTATATATATGTGTCTGTGTGTGTGTATTTGGTCCCTGAGCTGGCATGATTAATGCCTTTGTTTATGTTTCCCGCGTCGCTTGTGTGTTGCGTGTGTGTTTTGCTTGGTTTTTGGTCTGTTTGCTGCGCCTGCCAGCCGAATGATATGTTTAACAAAAAAGTTTAACGCAAATTAAGTCAAACTGGCAGCGCTTAACGATGTGCGACATAGATGAATATCCATGGTGTGTGTGTGTGTGTGTGTGTGTGTGCCTGACAGCGGGTAGCCCCAGCTGTAGCTGGCCAATGTCCCCAAAAATTGTTGAACCGCCTTTAATTTACACACAAAATGAGCTGTGGACGGAACACAAAAGGACCGACAGGAAATAGCTCAGAGCCGAACATTCTCACGCTGCCAAAGCACAAATTAAGTTTGTACGGTAGCCAGATAGCCCGCCCGAAACTGGGCAAGGCGGAAAATCAGGAAACTCAAGTCAATAAATACCGCAGCAGCGAGTGGAAATGTTGACTTTAAGACAGACGCTTTAAGGCATCTGAATTACATGAACGAATGTATTTCTAATCATCGACTCGTGTCTTGTGCTTCAAACAGAAACATAAATCAGATTAGAGTCTATTGAAACGTCTATCTACGACTCTAATACAAACTCGATCTTCAGCTCGCACTGATAAGCATTGTTCAGGCCAGAAATCGGAGAAGCAACTTCAATTTTGAAATGTGCTTAAATAGACAAGCTACAAGGAAACTTGAGCCTCATAAATATATGCAGATATATACAGGTATATATATATATATAAATATATATATAATATATATATATATATATATATATATATATATATATATATATATATATATATATATACATATATATATAATATATAATATATATATATATATATATATATATATATACCTGCATATATTTATGAGGCTCAAGTTTCCTTGTAGCTTGTCTAATTAAGCACATTTCAAAATTGAAGTTCCTTCTCCGATATATATAAATATATATATATATATAAATATATATATATAAATATATATATATATATATATATATATATATATATATATATATATATACAGCACCTGCAATAAAAGCATTTCTGGCTTACCAGACATAGTGTATGCAGCTACGCCATGCCCCATGCCCTACGGATAGACGAACGGAAGGAAGGACAGACGAGCGGACGGGCCAACGACGGATAGACGAACGTAAGGACAGACGGATGAATAGACGGAGGAATGGACGAGGGGACCAATGGACGAACGGTTCATTCGACAGACGGACTGAAGTACGGACGGATGAACGTACGGGTGGACGCACGCATCGATAGATCAACCGAAGGACGGACGAACTGATGGAAGAACGGATGAATAGACCGATGGTGGGAGGAATAGAAGGACGAATGGAGGGGCGGGTTGATGCACGAACAGGCCGATGCATCGATGGACGGACGGACAGACAGTCGGACGAACAGTCGTGCAAACACACGAACAACGGACATGGCGCAAAACGAATATACTCTTCTCCCAACATGAACGAGTATTGAGAGCTTTTCATAAGTAGCGTAGAGTAGAAGAATTCAGTTCGACTTCAATGCTTGCTCTACTCGTTGTACTAAGAGAAGGATTTAAAAAGGTGTGAATATATCGATAACATTGACTGAATAGTTATTCAGGTTATCGATAACATCTGAATTTTGAAATGTTCAACAAGATTTGCCATTTTATAATAGATAAACTCAAGTTTGAGTGCTTTGAAATCGGAATTAAATAAACAGATTTTGATGACGCACGAGCTGAGGTTGAATGAGAATAGATAATGTAATAAATACGCTGAAACAAAGAGATAATCATATAGATATAATAATATATGGATATATATATATATATAGATGTATATGTAAATGTATTTACTCATATCAATTTGTCTGAGATACTTCTTTAGGTTATTTATTTTCTGCTCGTTTGGCTAAGCTATTTAGCAAGAGTAGAACTATATTTAAATATGGAATATTTAGCCGTTTTGTAATTATCATAGAGAACGTTTAACGTTTTAATGTATTCTGTAGAGCGAAGCAGTCAATATTTGCATAGCTATTGAACTAAGCTAAGCCCACGCGCACTTCAGTTCGTACTACGAATTTCTGTTTGCCAGCAAAGCTGTTGGAGCCTAATGCTAAGCACTATGAGCATATGAGTTGGGTGTCAGTGTGTGTGTGCCAGTGTGTGTGTGTGTGTGTGTGTGTGCCTGCCAGACCATTAAGTTTTTAATTTCTGTGCGGACTGCGACGAGGCGTCAACGAGTCGAGATGTGTGGGGCGTGTCTGTGGCTGTGACGCTATCGAGCCGAAAGATCTCGGCAAATATATATAGCTATATATAATATATATTCTATATATATAAAAGAGCAGCGGCAAATATGTTGTTTGTTGTTTACTTTTAATTACGCAATCGTTTTTTTTTTTATATTAATTTGCTCAAAGGTGTGGCAGCCAATTAAGCTTTTAATTAAAAATATAGAAATAAAACGCGTGCGGCCCGAAAGCAGGCGAAAGGCCAGACGAAGAGCGTTGCATACTTGCAGGCGCCAAGCAAATGAAAACTGAAAACAATTTCAAAGGAAAATCGTGAAAGAGCAGCGAAAAGCAAACTTAGATGGAAAACTTGCCTGGCACAACTTTTGCTGGCAAGGACGAGCCAACGCTGATAACACTCTGCGGCGAAATGGCTGCCCAGAACTGGGCGAAATACGCACGCCCGAGTGTGGCAGTGTCACAGTCTCGCACACTTGTTGTGCAGTGTAAATGGGCGAGTTTTTAATCGAAGGCTTATCGCAAAAGTCATCAGCAAGAGTCGTTCAGGGTCAGAGCGATTGTGGCGCGCGTGACACGCGTGACACGCGTGACACGCCAGGCAGCTCGATTTGTATGCAGAGCAGCAGCGCCAGCATTAACTAGAGCGCCGCAGCGGGGCAGTAGCTAGAGACTGTGCCACGAATTGTCCCGAGCCCAAAACTTATCAAACTTTGACTCAGCTGCGGCGCTGCCTCACGCCTTTGCATTAATTATTTATGAATTTATTTATATGGAGTGAGACAGATTTATTTGTTTCAATTGTTTAGAAATTAACTCGAGTTATTTATTAAATTCCAACCAAAGTCGCTCAAGCTGAAGAATAAATTTTAATACATTTTTTTTCTCTGTGATTTCAGCAAAATGAAAGATTTCTTTCAGTTTATGAAGCGTCGTCAATCGAGCTCGATTTGCACATTGTTGGCATTACTTTTTTCTGCTGGTCAGCAAAGTGCAACACACACAGACAGATGTATGTACGTATGCGTGTCTGTTGTGTCTCTGCTCGTAAATGACAATTATTGGCCTTGGCTTGATGAGGGCTGCTGCGTCGCTGCGTCGCTGCAGCGTGCAATTTGACAACTTTTGCCAACTGCTATCAGTGAACAGAGTTTGTGTGTGTGACAGAGATGGCACTCTATATATATATTTATATATATGTGTGTGTGTGTGTGAGAAAATTAGCTTTTATACGCTTTAGTTCTGCTTCTTGCTCTCACATATAGTTTGTTGTTTTGAGTGCAGAGCGAGGCGGGTTTTGGCTAAGCAACTCGAAGTTGCCATTTGCCATTGGCAACGTGACTTTTCTTGGCGCTTGCCACGCAACAGCAGCAGCAGCAGCAGCAGCAGCAGCATTGGTAGCAGCTGCCTGGCATTGTTAGACTGTTGGCTTGTTGGCTTGTTGGCTTTGCTGGTGGCATGGCAAAGCGCATAACTTGTAATAACGACCCCGACCCCGACCAGGACCGCACACACACAGAGCGAGTGTGAGCGAGAGGCAGCGCATCGAACACATGCCAACATGCAGATGCACTTAGAAATCAAGCGGCGTTTGAAGCTGGCTCGTGTAGTACGAACAAAACGCTGTTAAAAGTGCACTCGCCAAATGAGTGGGGCAGAGGGCGAGGGAGGGGCAAAACGAGAGATGTAAATGCAAATGTCAACTTACCACACGGCCTCCAATTTGGGCGGGCGTCAGCTCTAACGAAATTGTGAACACGTTGGCGACTTTTGTCTGTTGTTCTGCACTTGCTCAACAAACGAACAAACAAAAAAAAAAAATGGCAAAAAAAAACTTTTGCTTTTTGTTGTTCTCTTCGACTTCTTCTGGTTGGCAGTTAGATGCGCTGCTGTTTTGAGCCAGCTTAAAGTTTATTTGGCAGCATAGGTTACTCAGTTGGCAGTAATGTTTCTATGGGTATCGGTGGGTGGACTCGAGCTGCTTTACATGTAGAGCAAATCATTAATAACTGTCTCAGACTCAGTTAAACAAAGAACAAAAAAAAAGCATGAATATGAGCAGGCACACACTCAGGCACACACACACTCAGACACGCACACACTCAGACACACACACAAAGATTCACACACACACACTTACTCACAAGCCAAGTTCAGTGCATTGCATTTCCGTTGCCTACTTTTGAGCGCGCCAAGTCATTCGCGCTATTCGTCTGCTTACACATGCACAACACGTAACACACACACAAACACACACACACATACAAGCACACGCACACTACTGCATTCACTCACACTTTCAATATGCTTGATATTTGACACAGTAACAAATGCAAAATTTAACAGCAAAAAAAAACTTTTTTCTATTTCTTTTTCTTTTTCTTGTTTTATGCACTTTTTTTTACTTTTTTTGCACTTCAATTCTGCCAATTAAGAGTCATTCACTTGGCTGACAGCCTTCAAAAGTTAGCACAAAAAAAAAAAAAAACCAAAATAACGGAAACTTCAATTTTTGTTTGTGTGTTTTTTGAAGTTGATGCAGTGATGCGCCTTGCAGCTGGCTGTGGTTACTGCTGACCGTTGTCCATTCAAAAGTTGTCAGTTGCCTTGTTGTTGCTGGGGCTTCTGCTGCACGTCCATGTCGTTTGGTTGCTCGCTGGCAACTAACTCGAAGTCAGCCTGCGATGCGCCTCTTATCAGGCCACGCGCGTTCCACGCGAGGGATATTTTACAAGCGCTGTTATTCGCAAATTTCCCCAGCTGTAAAGCTGCTGTTAGCCAAAGGCCCGTTGCATTAGCCCAAATCGAAAGTTCTGCTCAACTGGGCTAAGGCCTGAAAATGCTTATATTTTTTATTAATTTTTTCTATCATTTATTTTTATATTTGTTTTGAAGTTTTTTTAATAAGAAATATCCTTTTTCTACATTGGAAAAATAAAAAATTATTTAAATAAATATTTTTAGAGAAATATTTTTTTTATTTATTGAAAAATAATAATTATATATATATATATACTTCTATAGAAATATTAATATAACTTTATGTTTATAATTTTTTTATATTTTCCAATTTATATTATTTTATAATACTTAATTCATTATTTCATTATCATTATTATCATTATTTTTAAAAATTATTATTAATTATTAATTATATATTTATATTTATAATATACCTATTATTCTTTTATTTAAATTTATTTTGAATTTTTCATACAACTATAATTATTTACTTATTAAAAATTTATAAATTGTTATTTATTCTTAAATATTTATAATTATTTGAAATTTATGTTCTTTATATTTATATATATATTATTTTTTTCAAATTTTTATTTATTCATATTCATATATTTCTGATTTATTTATAAATTTAACAATATTTAAATATTTATATTCATTTTAAGTTCTATTTATTTATATTTATTATTAATTTATATTTAAATTATTTATATTCATTTATAATATTTTTTTGAATTTTATATTTTTGATTTATTTATAAATTTATTAATTTATTATTTTATTTGTTTATTAATATTTATTTATAGTTTATTTAATTTTTTTTAGATTTTTTCATATGGCTATTAATTTTAAATTTAATTGGTTTCTATTAATATATATTATTATTTTTATACATTTCTGATTTAATTAAAAATTTATTAATATTTAATTATTTATTCATTTAAAATTCTATTTATATATATTTATATTTCTAATTTACTTATATTTATTTTCAATTATAAATCTTTTGCTATGAAAAACTCATTTGAAATAGCTAGAAAATTCTATACAAAAAATTATTATTAAAAAGTTTCCATTTTAATTATAACTTTTGAGGCTGCGTTAAGTCGTTTAGAATTGCATCGTTTGATGACTTAGCTTTCTAAACGATTTTCCTTATTTTTATCGCATTTTTCATTGTATCAAGAAACCAAAGAGGAATTTTAATTTAGCTTGCAACGGAGAACATAACAGTTTTTCACGATTTCAAAGCGCATAATTAAAATTAGTTGAAGCCAATAAAGAGTTAATATTTGTAGCCAGTAGAGGCTAACTTAGAGGGAGAGGTGAGGAGGGGGATGTAGGGCAGCATGGAAGGCTGGCAGCATGACTGACAGATACTCTACAGCCTTTGTGAAAATTAAAATTGATTTCATTTAACAACAGCTCAACTGCAGCTGAGACAAGAATACCTCAAAGGCCGGACTTGATGGAGGTCTGCTGGATGCAGCCCAGAAATCCTTGACGGCTTCTCGGCTCTGAAGCTTCCTTTTAGCTTGTTAAGCACAACTCTGATGCAGATATAGGCCTAGCCCTCTCCCTCTACATATATAAGACAACGTTTATAGGGTAAGCACTTGACTCGATTCTATAAGGCATGAAGTGGGCGCAGCGAGGCAAGATAATAAAGTGCTGCAAGTGGTCCACGGCTCTGGCCCAAAGTCAAAGTTAGAATTTAATTTCTAGTCGAGCAGTCTCATGATATCAGTGACTGTGATAAGCAGGTTACGCTGAGCTAAGACAACTTTGCCAGCAGCAGGACAGCTGGACAGCAGGACAAAATCAAAACATGAGCACCGCACGTCAATGGCAAAAAAGGGAGTTGATGCTGACAGTAAACTGGTATCAGATGCAGATGCTGCTGAATGAATGGCCTGGCCTCGCTGCTGTTGCCTGTTGCCTGTTGCCTGTTGGCCGTTGGAGCTGACGCCGTCTCAGGCTGTCAATGGTAACTGGCTGCAGGAGGCCAGCGTTTATAAGCTTTTCTGCTCAACTTCTCAGGTTGGGTAATCTGTGCTGTGCATCTTGAGCAGCTAATAGAAAATAAAAACCAGAAACGCAGGCAGGGAATGCAATGAAAGGCCTTAACTGATGATAGAATGCTCTGACTGTTTAAGCCGAAAGACATTCGAAATACGGCAAAGAGATTTATGTGGAGATTTGTGTGAAGTCCATGCTTTGATTTACCTTCAACAGCTTGCAGCGTGCAACGAATATGCTAGGAATTTGCATTCAATATTGATAACGGCCAAAGAGCAAAATTATTTCATTATTACAAAACTTCAACGATTCCTGCTGGCAGCAGCAGCTCAACATGTGTAAATGCCAAAGGTGGAATTTCATATTCCTTGTGGTCTTTGTGCAATTATAAAATACGTTAAATAGCGCAAAACATGAGCTTAGCCAGTAGCTAGTTGGCCTGGAAATTATCTATGGCATTTTTTGTGCTCGCTCGCTACGCATTTATGAGAAGCGCAAAGAGAGCTCCGCGTTGCTGCGAGACCAATCGATTAAAATCCAAGTGCCGTCTGAGCTGCACATTTCGTAACGGCTGCGGTGCTAAATAAGCCCCTGAGCAGCTACTGTTTCTGCCACTAAAGATCCGAGAAAAAGGTTCCCGACTGCTGATGCTGCTGCTGTTGGTGCTGCGGCTACTGCTGCTGTGGCTGTTGCTGCTGTGGCTACTGCTGCTGTGGCTGTTGCTGTTGCTGTTGCTGTTGCTGCCTTCGTTAGGGCAGATTGTTAGCTGAACAATTGCTAGCTACTAAGGCGATGGTGGCAAGCAAGTGGGTGGCCACTGGCACTGGCACTGGCACGGGCACTGGCACTGGCACTGGCACTGCCACAGTCAGAGTCACAGCCACAGTAACTGGGTCTAAGGCCCACTTGGATACATGCACTCAACTGGGCTGGCACTGAAATCTTATGCTGCTGCTGGCTGGCGTCGTCGAGCTCACTTCAGAACTATTTCAATAAGCGTTACGTTATGCACGCGCAGCGTCCTTCACCCTGTTTGCTCTCGACGGTCGACCGCGTCGAATGTCGTTCGTCGTTCGTCGTTGCACTGAGCTTTTGTCATCAGCTGTTGTCATCATTGGCGTCGCAGTCGTCATCGCGCTACCAGCGCTGCCTACATCCAATTTACTGAATTTCAACATTTTTACATTTTACGATTGTCATTTTGATTTTGGTTTCTATTCGGTGCCAATTGCCAGCTGCTCGATAATATTGTCCTTTTCATCGCTGGCAACATGGCTGCAGCTTCCGTTTCCGTAGTGTGTGCAGTGCACCGAGTAGCTTCGTTGATTGTCAACAGCCTTTGCCTGCCTGCCTGCCTGCCTGCCTGCCTGTTTGCCTGGGTGCCTGCCCAGCCTTTCTTTAGGTTTCTTTGACACAGAAGCAGTGACGCTGCTTATGCCCATGACATGTCAGGTAGCTCAGTCCGCCTTTCTGTGGCCAGTCAGCCGGTTGCTCGAGTCCTAGTTCCTAAGTCCGACACCTTGTCACAATCAGTCGACGCTGTCTACAACTGTTGCGACTTTAACTTTGATATTTCAGCCGTGAACACACACAGTCACAGTCGCTGGCCCAGGCCCAGGCCCAGGCACAAGCGCAGGCTGTGTAATGCAAACAACGCCATCGATATGTCTGGGCAAGTCAAACAAAAACCTAGCGTGGCAGCATTTTATTTTTTCCGCTTTCCTTTATATTCCCCGCGCTCAAAAAGTAGGTCAGTCGCAAAATTTTTACAGCACGGCGGTTACTTAAGAAGTGCGTGCAAAGCGCTTTTCCTGTGCGGGGGACTACCCTTAGAGCAGCAGCCAGCCGGAGTAATAAAGACCTGAACTTCGTTGACATTGAAAAAGTGTGCTTTTTGCACTACTTTTGTGTTTAATGGGATTTTGGCGAAAGTTGCGAAGCCACCCTCGCTGCCGCTATTGTTGATATTATTGCTGTTGTCTTTTGGCACTCCCCTTGTCAACGTACGTGTGAGTGTCTATCATCCGTTCCTTTGAATGCGCCGTCACTCTCAATTCCTATGCCGCTTTACTAACACTGGGGCTCACTCAGTTACCCGTTTTTCATTGCTCCACTTTGTGGACTAAGGGGCGTAACTAAAAACAGACAAAAAAATTGAAAAAAAAAATGGAAAAAAATCGAGGAATAAAATGGAAAATGCCTTGACGCAGCGTGTTCTATAATATTTCGAGAGTGACATAGATTTGTTCGGCAGGCAAGCAGCTATCCGTACACAATACTTGGAAATCAATAGTGTGTGCGGTGTATCATGTGTTTATCAGCATTGTCATCAGTCTCAGCCTCAGCCTTAGCCTGGGCCTCAGCCTCAGTTTTAGCCTCAGTTTTAGCCTCAGCCTCAGCCTCAGTTTCAGCCTCAGTTGCAGCCTCAGTTTTGGTTTCAGTTTTAGTCTCAGTTTTAGTTTCAGTTTAAGCCTCAGTTTCAGCCTCAGCCTCAGCCTTAACTTCGACCTCAGCTTCAGCCTCAACCTCAGCCTCAGCCTCAGCCTAAGCCCACCAGCATAAGACAATTGGATGACTTCTGATAGCTCATTTCATGAACACAAAGATGATTATTGTCAATTTTTCTGACATTTGTCAAAGATTCGTTGAAGTCGATGCCCTTTTTCATTTCAGCTCAATTAAGACACGAATTATGCCAGAGGACAACTCTAAAAGGTGCCATTGTCACAGCGATAAGCTGCAAAGTCTGTCAGCGGCAGCTAAATATTGTGGCTTCGCACTCAAATCATGGTTCGCGAGCTGAAAGCCAAAATGTTTTATCAGCTCAGCTCAGCTCAGCACACTTCGATTCATACCTGCCCGAACTGAAAATTTGAAAACTATTTTTATTTTAATATTATTAGATAAAATAGAAAATTTTATAAAAAATATAGAAAAAAACTTGATACTTTTAGAAATAGTTGAGGTCTTTAAGTCGTTCAAACAAAAATTGATAAAAATTGAAAATTAATTCATAAAAAACATAGCATCAAATTTTGTTTTTATTTTTCATTTTTTAAATTCATTAATTTATTTATTAATATAGCCAAAATAAAAACAAATTAATATGTTGCTCTTTGTCATTTAAAGAGATAATTACCTAAGCAAATGCCCTAATGCATGGCCAAACACATAATTCCATTGCTGCAACAGACAAGCAAGACACATAACACTGCTCAACAAAATGCTTAAGCGAAGCTTCAAACTGTTTATGCTTTGTTTCATGTGCAGCTGTAACCAGAATAGCTTTCGCTCAACCTGCAACTGCAAAACTTGGGCGCTCAGCATGAAGTATATACTACTACTACTACTATTCTAATACTAAATTTATACTACTATTTTTATGAACCCTCAAAAGTAATTAATACATTGCTATACTACTATTTTTATGAACAATGTGAGTGGGGCAGCACTACTATTTTTATGAACAGCACTGAATTATCCAACAATGCGACAGATAAATTATATAAATAAATAAATAAAAATGTATATATATCTTAAATATATATTTATATCTTAAAATATATTTATATATATGTATATATATCTGTACTACAACATTACTGTACTCTACTTCCTGCTAAATTCAACTTAATGCAAGAATGAAAAAATTTCAGACAATTTCAGTTTTTCAACTCAATTGAATTTGCGAACATTTTGTGCCCATAAAAAATGGAAATTGGCTGTGTCAGATCCACACTCAGCTTACTTTACGGAAAGCGGGCTTCATTGACCCAAATGCATGTTGCACAGAATTCTGAGCAACGCACGGAAAGTCGAAACGTAAATAACCGATGCGTACCTACGGCTTATTTGTGCCTAAACATAGTAGTGCTCGCAGGTAGATCGAAACCAACAGAAAAAAACGAAAAGGAGTTGAGAAAACGGCATTTCGTCACGTCTCTAACTCACACATGTTCATGTTCATATGTCTTATGTCAACACATACGTGCGCTGCTAGAGATGGCCGTTCGGAACAATATAGTCATTCATGGTAGCCGTAAAAAAAAGAGAATACAGTTTTTGAAATTTAATCAGAGTTCATTCACCCAAAGATAGTCACGCAAAGTGCTAAAACTTCAGGCAAATTTTTGAAAATATTAAAAAATAAAAATTGTTAAAATCTAACGGAACTAAATTCATTCAACGTGGCTAAAAAATTAAGCTCATTTCAGTTGGCCCAATAACACTTATTTGTAGTAATTACGTTTCAAAGATAATTTTAAAAAATTTAATCTAACTTCATTTATTCAAATATAGTCATTCAAAGTGCCTAAAAGCTTCAAGCAAGTTTTTCAAAATATTTAAGAATTGTTAAAAAAATAATTTTTTTTCTACTTAACTAAATTAAAGTTATTTAAATGGCAATGCAAATTTTTAAAAATTTAATCCAATTTCAGCCAGCTGTTAAAAATTATTTAATAAATTTTAAAAAAAATTTTAAATATTCCAATTTAATTTAAGTCAGTTAAAGTCATTTTTGCATAACATAAAAATGGCAAACAAAATTTAAAATAATTTATTTTAACCTTTTTTGACTTAATTACACTCTCTCAAAATTGTTAAAAATATTAAAAGAATTCTCAAAACATTTACAAAATTAAATTAAAAAAAAATAATTGAACCTCATTAAGCCAATTTTCAGAAAGTTAAAAACAATGTTTTTATAACTACGCAACATTAATTATATATCTGTGGTATTCGCTTTTGTCCTTTGGCCAAGTGTGGCGTGGCACCTGCTCACGCTCTTGCCAAATGCTGTTGGCCAGTGTCGTGTAAGTCACAGGATTGTAATTTACTGAAATTCAATTCTTTAATGAACATAAGCTGAGTAAGAATATTTAACGAATTTAAAGTTATTTAAATGACAATGCAAATTTTTTAAAATTTAATCCAATTGCAGTCAGCTGTATAAAATTATTTAAAAAATTTACAACAAATTTTTAAATATTCCAATTTAATTTAAAGTAATTTTTGCATAACTTAAAAATGGCAAGCAACATTTAAAATCATTTATTTTAACCTTTTTTTACTTAATTACACTCTCTTAAAGTTGTTAATTATGTTAAAAGAATTCTCGAAACATTTACAAAATTAAATTAAAAAAAAATAGTTGAACTTCATTAAGCCAATTTTCAGAAAGTTAAAAACAATGTTTTTATAACTACGCAACATTAATTATTTATCTGCGGTATTCGCTTTTGTCCTTTGGCCAACTGTGGCGTGGCACCTGCTCACGCTCTTGCCAAATGCTGTTGGCCAGTGTCGTGTAAGTCACAGGATTGTGATTTGCTGCAATTCAATTCTTTAATGAGCATAAGCTGAGTAAGAATTTGATTAGTCTTTGGCCGGCTGCAGTTGAGCATTAAGTGCATTAATATCTCGAGATGCATGTGGTAATTGGCAAGCTAACATCATATAATATAACCGTAACTAACTAACCACAAGCTGAGCAGCTGGCAACTGTTGACGCCCCACTGGCTGCTGGCTGCTGGCTGCTGGCTGCTAGTTGTCGCCTGTTGCCTGTTGCCTGCTGCCTGTTGGCTTTTGCCTGTTTGCTAACTAACTTGCCACAAGTATATCACTGATGCGAACGGGTGTCCGTACGCCCTGCTGAAGCGTACAGAGTTCTTTGTTACGTGTGTGCATTTGGGATACAGTTACCAGTTAGTTGTGGCCAAGGGTCACTCGGCTCGCTTGGCCCCCACAGCTGCTGGCACTAATTGCCAGTTCACTGGTCGCCTGCAGCCAACTCCCTGCTTGCCAGCACCTCCGGTGATTACTCATTATTCAATCTGGTTGCTGAATGCTTTAATTACGTTTGTTTTCCCAATTAAAAACAAAACACGCAACACGTAACCGAGGTCCTCGGACACTGGCAATTCTTGGTGCAATGACCTCCCCAAAAAAGGCAAAACACAAAAAAAAAGTGACAGAGAGAGAGAGAGAGAGAGAGAGAGAGAGAGACAGAGAGAGTAAAAGTAAGCTACGTCGTCAAAGTAGAACGCGTAGAGCAGCTGAGCACTCAAGACGAACGCTCATTTAGCACGCAGGTGCCGCAGCCATTCGCGACATGCTAAATCTCTGGCAGCTTAGTCGAGCGTCAACGCGTCGATGGGCCAACAAGAGCGTGTTGACGCACTTCCAGTTGGCCCATGGCCCATGGCCCATGGCCCCGCCCCAGCTGCCCACCCGCCTGCCCAAGCCCTACCTTCGCGCACATTTTACGCCGTGCAGCTGCGCCGCAGCCTTTGAGAAATTAATGCCTCCATTGTTTGCCCCATTGCCGCTAACTAATGCCGCACAGTGGCGCAACCCTTCAAGACGCTGCTCAATTCGAATTGCTAATCAGCTGCACACTTGCTGCCAGTCAAGGCTGCCAATGGCTCTCTAGCTGCTGTCCCTGCCAAAGCATCGTTGTTTGAACAGCCTCAGCTAAGTATCTATCGATATCTTCTAGTATCACAAAGCTTGTCTATGAGATGCAATTAATTAGGCAGTTCATAAGTATAAAGAACTGAACTTCTTTAACTCTGAAGCTCACTCAGCTTTCATCAGTTTCTCCATGTTCTTGAGCCACTCTTGAGCAATGCGAAATGTGTGAAGACTTTTATGATCTATGATCTGATTGAATAGCTTCAACTAAATGTGATTCGATATCTTCTAGTATCACAAAGCTTGTCTATGAGATGCAATTAATTAGGCAGTTCATAAGAATGAAGAACAGAACTTGATCTTCGCTGAAGCTCTTCAGTTTCGCGCTGCTCTCAAGCTTTACCTGAGCCAAACGATTGTAGACTCTTATGATCTATGATCTAGGACAACATACAACAGATAGATAATCAACTGAGCATGTTCAACCACTGTAGCATAGTTGGCAGAACTTCATTACCCCGGCTGCTGCGTAGGCTGAGATTTATTCAATTTAATTTGAAATCGGCGTCAATGGGCTGCTGTTTGATGTAGAACGTGGCATAGGAAGCTGGCCATGGAGTTCGGGCCAAAAAGGACATGTGATTAAAAATTGTTTACAAAGTTCATTGACACGCCGAGTCGAGTCGAGTCGAGTCGAGTCGAGTCGAGGCGACGCGCCGACTGTCGGAAGCCATTCACAAGCGAGCGGCAATCAAAGACTGCCTAGCAATTTGGCGCCTATTTCTCTCACTTCTTCTGCTTCTTTTCAGTTTTTTTTTTTGGTTTTTTCGGTCACAGCTGTAATTGATTTTGCACCGGGAGCTCGTCGAGTCAACAGTGTTGGGCGAGCTATGCGCTTCTGATTGACTAGCAGATATCCAGCACACGGCTCGACCTGATGAGCCCAATTCAACGAGCAGACATCGGTATGCAGGACTTAACAGTTGGCCATCTCGCAGAGCGTGCTCCGTTAAAAATCATATCAATCCATTCCACTTTGCTGCTCTGCTCAAATATCATTATTTATAAGCCTTTTAGCCGTTATTGTGCCGCCCGAAACGTCTGCTGCTGCATATCGCTCATACGTCTTGTTGGCACAGCTGCTCAGCGTAGAGTGGGCAACGAAACGGAACGAATCGCATCGAATTGGTAGGCAGACAACAACAGCAATATATCCGCCTGTCAATGATCTTCATTTTTTATGCATGCCTCTGCTCGTGGGTGGGAGTTGGGGGCGTGCCAGGTCATTATTAATATTTTCTCTTTTTACTGTGACACGCCTGGCTCTTGCTGCTCTTGCTGCTCTCGCTGCTGTTGTTGCCTTTTTTATTTGCCACTTGGTTGTCTGGACGATAAATAGCCAGCATAATTGTCGCTTTAGTGGGGACCCCTGCTTTTACCCCTGCCGCTGCTGCTGCTGCTGCTGCTGGCTCATCGAAGCCCCGAGCAGCCACATGCCGCTGGCAGTTGGCAAATGCTTTTGATTTACTTTACGGCAACGAAACGAATCGCAGTCTCCCGTCCAGTTCAGCATGGATTTGGTCTCCATTTTCCTCGATTGACCCAATTTCGTTCGTTCTTCTTACGACTTCGCTCCCTGGCCACTGGCCACTGGCCACTGGCCACTGGCCACTGTCCTCTGTGGGTAAGTGCTTAAGAAATAATTCATTATGTATTTGGTCGGCTTGTCGCTTAATTTGAGTGGCCTTCGTTACCCATTTCCCATCAGCCACTTTCCATTCAGCGATGCGGGCAATTTGCCTTCAAACTAATTGTTCACGTTGGAAATCGATTAAGCCTCTAAGCGAGTCGCAGTCACACTTCGTATCCACACACAGTCCACGCCCACAACCACCCACCCCGCCCCCACTGATGGACAGCTGTTTTTCGTGCTTTATGTTCTAGTAAAATTGTTTATTTTACTTTAGTTTTATGGGCTTCGCCGTTGACAGCCATTTGTTTGCCCACAAGAGATGTCTGCAGAGGACTGTCTGAAGAAGAAGAAGAAGAAGAACAGTTGCTTTCTTTTGTTGCTGTTTGTTGTCGTTGCCGTTGCCGTTGTCATTGTCGTTGCCGCTGTTGCTCCCAGCAGACATTCGAGTCTCAGCTTTCAAGTGGTTAAGTATATCCTCAGCTGAATGTCAATGTGAATAGTTCTGTGGCATGCAAATAAATCGAAGCAAAAGCCATAGCAATATACGATATCAAATTCATTGCTTAGCAGCTCAATAGCTCAGCTCCATGTTACAATCTTCAATTGACTTGACTAAGTCATAGTCACAATCGCTATTAACTATATGAATGCCTCTGAATGCCTGTTTATGCTATCTTAGGATGTAGGCAGAAGAGCAGCAACTGGATGAAGTTTTAGTTGCAGCTGCTGCTCTTCTATGCAATTCTCAAAACTTCTATGAGCATATTAAATTGGCTTGACTATGATTTACTCACTCACTCACTCACATCTTCAATTGAATTGACTTTGATTATGTACGTCCTTTTGTCTATGGCTGTCAATGTAATCTGAGAGCGCACAACAATGTCAATTATTTGCTACTTTATGCAGCTCACAATACTTTTCTTAGCCTTTGTTAACGATAATCTTTTGGTAATAGTATTATAATTGTATTTCTTGCAATTTTCCTCTGCTTGCACACTGACTATAATTGCAGTGCCCCTCCCCCACCCACCTCCTTCTCTCGCCCTCTGTTTCTGTCTTACATATATTTATTATTCGTAAAATTAATAATTTGAAATAAAATGATATGCCTGTGCTGGCTTGTTTGATTGAGGCCCGAATTTAGTTAAGCTCAGTAAATTAATACACCTGTAAGAGGCTGACAGGTGCTTCAGATGTGCGGGGGCGGAGGGCGGCTTTGTGTGTCTGTGTTATGTATGTGCTATCAGCTAACAGCTCAGTCCAGATTGCTGGCTGCATGTCCATAAGCTTCTCGAAAGTTGCTTTCTCTAATAGTTGCAGGTGTTGTTGTGGATGTTGTTGTTAGCCTTCGTTGAGCTGGTTGGCTGGCCTTCAATCCGCCACCCTGTCGCATCCAATTAACTTTGTTTGCCTAATCAGAATGCAACGTACATTCGCCGTCCTATGGCGAGTTCCCGAAACCCTTGCGCCAGCTTCGCCCCCATGTGACTCTGCGCTGCGGCTTGTGGCATGCGGCTTGTGGCTTGCGAATAGCGCTAGTCGGTCAGCCATGTCTGGGTTGCCCTTGCCCAACTACGTGCGTGTGCCGGGACTTTTGCCAGGCGTCTGCCACGTCGTCATACGCTGCGAACTACAAGTCTGGCCTTGTCCGTTTTATGGACTTTTATTGAAGACGCACACACACACACACACACACACGCACACGAAAGACTCTGCGCCAAAATAGTTCCTTCTTTCAGCTGTCTCAGACGGCAGACAATATTTGGGATAAACACGAAGGCAGCTGGCTGCGCGTCGCGGCTGCTCCCTGTAACGCCCCATTCATTAAATAGCAACTTGACCCAATTTCTACATTTTATATCGCTTCGCTCTATCTCGCTGCCAAAACGTGCTGCAAGTGGCAAGTGGCCTGGCTAAAGCGTGATGACTTATTTTTATATACACCTCAAAGCTGCCGTCGGGAGCAGTCATAAATCAATGAGCGCCGCCATAAGGAAAAACGCCGAAAATTGCTTTTGATTTTCACATTTTAGATATATTTCTTGGCTCTAGGCCTGGGCAGACAATCTATTTTGGCATCGCTGCTGCTGTTTGCTCAGCTTTAAATTGAACTTCACTCTATCGCTGTGTTTAGGGCATAGGCGAGAGGACTGCCAAGGGAAGTCAACATCAACTTCGACGCACTCTAATGTCACTTAGCTTCAAGTTGCAGAATTTTCAGTTGCAAAAGACTGCAACAGTCGGGAGTGCCTGACGCTGAAATACCCTGAACGCTGTGATGAAATGAGGTAAGCTTCCTTTTCACATGCACAGAGTGCAGTGTATTCACACACACACAGACACACACACACCTAAGCATCAACTGCTTGTGGACTTCGCTATGCGCTTTCCCATAGGAACTGAATCGATTCTTCTAGATGCACTTTCCTAATCAAATTCGACATTCTGATTTATATATATATATTTGCCACAACCCAATTATCTGACAGTTGCAGTCAGTTTCTCTTGGCGTATTACGTTGCGAGCGGAGCACATAATTAGGGGAATTTGCGCGCAAAGGCATTGGCGCAACAATAGACTTATTGTTGTCAGAGACTTAGCTTGCAGCTTGATTTATGTAATATGTATGGGAACTGCAGTGAGTCGTGCCTTTTTAGTCTTCCTATGCCTTACGTGAGCTAATTAGAAACTAACGTTGAGTTGATTAGTGCAAATTGTATCAGTTGGCTACATGCATAACTATAGTAGGACAGCAGCCATTGTCACTCCTGCTTAGCAGAAGCTTTGTTAAACTGAACTCGAGTCTTGCAGGAGTATTGATTGCTCTCGGCCTCTCTAGGCATCTGGCGAAGCCTTCATAAGTTGCATAACTCATTGTTCGACACAGCTCCAGATATGCAGCCAAGCAGCCAGCGCAGCTAATTAGATTGCTAATAAGAACGCTCGAAGGCTGATAAGATTGAATATTGTTGAATAGAAAAGGTAATAAATATATCTAGAGCTGACTTGCAGCTTGCTTATCTTAGAGCTGCACAAGTTGAGTTAATAAGAGAGTAAGGAAATATGAGTTAAATATCAATAAAAATAACTTCAATGATTTAATAATTTAAGGACATTTGATCAGCTGCCAAATAAATTGTCAAAGCTGTGAACCTCTAAGAAGCAAAGGCCTCACTAGAGCTGGCGTCTGAGACAATTAAGTGCAGCAAAATGATGTTTGAGCGCCTCAAATGTATATAGTATATACACAAGTATATATATTAGTATATATAGTATATGAGTATGCATCACTTATGCAGTCTGCCCCGATTCCATTTTCATTTCAGAGCTATTAAAGAATTTTCTTGTTGACTCTGTTCAAACACTTTGACAAAGCTAAATGGAAAACTCCTTTGTATGTCAAGCTTGAGCTCACTCTATTAGCTTTTCCTGTTGCTCTCATTTCATGGCTATTAGCCGACTGCTGTTTTCTCTTGTGTATACGCCAAAGTTCTTTCTGAGCTGAGCTGTTAGAAGTTTAAGAAAACGCAAACAGTTTGGCTTTGGTTATTGGCTGATTGAGTAAACATGTGATTTAATTGAATTTCCATCTCGACGTTTGGCCAAAAGCTGAGCTCTGTCACCTGCGCACTCGGCCCCAGCCGGAGCTGCGTCGCAGCGGGGGGAAGCAGTTTTATGCACGTTTCTGCTTTGGCTTGGCGGAGTTGAAGGCCTTGGGGATAGGCAGCCACAAAAGGACGTGCGCCGCGGGCAATCCGCCCCGGGCCCGGGCCAAGCTCCCACGCAGCAAATCAATGGCCAATCACTGGGCCAACTTAAAGTCCATTGAATTATTCGTAAGCCCTTCGACAGCAACGACACCATTAACCAATGGCAATTACCCGACTCGCCCTGTCCATGCATTATGTATCTATTAAGACTCGCAACTGGCAACTTGCAACTCGCAACTCGCAACTCGAAACAGTTGGCCAAATGGACTTCAGTCTGTCAATGCTAATTTTGAGACAGTTTTTTGCTGCTCACAGCTATCAATCTACCCCATTTAATATTGATTTCCTACACACACGCACACCCACACACACATGCATTGACTGTGAAATCATAGCTCAATTTTCCGTTCATTTATTTATCAAATGGAAAACTAATTACAAATCGTCGACTTTTGATTTGCTGCTTTGAAATATAACACTTTTTGAATGGGATGTGAAACTTGTGCCCTGCCATTGCTTAGTGGATATGCATATATTCCTGGTTAATAATATCATTCAATTCCAAATAGAGCGAGCAGTGCGCGAGCTGGGACTGTCCGACAGGGGGATGCCCTGACACCTCAGCCTGAGCTGAGCTGCTGCTCGCCCCATCATTCTGGGCTGCCTTTAATAGACAGTCATCCTGTTCCTGCTCCTCTCCCTGCTCCTTCTGCTCCTGTTACCTTTTTTTTGACTGCTTTCTGATCCTCCGGTTGCTCGGCTGTTCCTGCTCCTCCTCTCGCGTCCTGATTTTATTTCTCTTCTTGATTCAGCTCCTCTCTCTGCTCCTGTTCCTTTTCTGTTTCTCTGTGCTTGCTCCTTTTCCTGTTGAGACGAACGAGCGAAAAGCTCTTGGTCCTTCTCCTCCTCCTCCTTCTTCTGCTTCTTCTCTTATTCCTGCTCCTGATTCCCTCTCCTGCTCGTCTTTCTGCTCCTCTTTCCGCTCCTGTTCCTACCCCTCTTTCTGCTCCTTTCCCTGCTTCTCTTCCTGTTCCTCCTCCAGCTTCTCTTCACGCTCCTGATCCTCTTTCTGATTCTGTTCCCCTTGCTTTGCCCTTTCTTTCTCCTTTTCCGCTTCTTGCTCCCTCTCCCTCTCCTGCTCCTGATCCTCTTCCTCGGCCTGTTCCTTCGCTGCCCTACGCTCAGTTGCTGGACTCATTTTGAGCCAGCTTCAGTGGGCTGGGGCATTTGCTGTGCCAACACGGTGTCTGAGAAGGTATTCGAGTTGGCCCTAGCAAACTTCTTGAATATTTGCTTTGCGATTAGCTGGCGTAACCGTTGCAGGAAACCGAATCAAAGGATAAGGCGTTAGAAGCCAGCGCCGAGTCCTGTGTAGCGATGTTTGCTCGGATGTGGCGCGGCGAGTGGATGTCGACTTTGCGGCTTGCGGCATTAATGTGCATAATTTAGTGAGCTTTGCACATTCGCATGTAAATACGCCTGGGCAGCGAGGAGGGGCAAGCAGCAGCAGCAGCAGCAGCTGCTGTTGCACTTGTTGGCGCTGTGCACATATTTCAGGAAGCGGCTTCATTGTCGGTCTGCTGCGCTGCTGGCCAGCGTCAACTCGTCGCCCACGCTCAATTTGTCAGTGGCACACACGTAGCCTGCTCGATGTGTGTGTGTGTGTGTGTGTTTGGGATTTGGCATCGACTTGGCTGTCTTATTCACTTCAGCTCACACATTTCTATTCATTTCAATTGTACTCATTCACGAAGCAAGCCAAATTAAACTACGTGCCCCTTTTGCTATGCAATGCAATTTTTATTGACTGCTGCAGCAAGGAGCGAGGCCGGCGACGAGGCGGAGGAGTCGCAGTTGGAGCTGTTGCAGCAGCTGAATTCCATCGAAACTTAAAGCCCAATCGAGCAGCGAGTGAGCAGCTTGTGCTTTGCATGCTGCCAGAATCTGCTGCAGCTGCTGCAGCTGCTGCAACTGCAACTGTCGTCATTTCTATAAAATATTCATTAACCTGATATTCATTAAAGTGGCACGCCGCTACCTCGTTAGTTTTAATGGCGCCAACATTGTCAGCAATATATCCAAGCAGCCAGTCAGCCAGCCATTCAGTGTCGTCATCGTAACCAAGTTATAATCATTAGGAGCACAGGGGCCAACTGCTATGTAGGGCAGTCGAGCTGCAGCACACACAGCATACAATTGTCTCATCCTTCAATCAGCCCCGCTGCACTTCACTTTGCATGCATCTTCAGCCTCAGCTTTGGCCTTAGCTCTATCCGCATCTACACAGATATATATTATTTTTCATGCATTCGTCCAAGGGTCTCCATGCATTTACTTTGATTTTCGTTTATGCTCGCTCAGCTTGGCTTTTTTTGTATGCAAATCGGTCTACCCACTGATATGCAGCTTGTCTCTCGCAGCAATGTGGTCGAGAGTGTGTTAACTAGAGCTGTGTTAAGTCAGAGTGCGGCTTGGTTCTTCTGTGGGAAGTGTCTATGGCTTGAGCTGCATCTGAAAGGTGTTTCACTTTTTTGCTTGCCGCATGAGACCAACATGTTGAGTTCCCACAATTTCCTTTACAATTTTCAATTCAGACTTTTCGGCGATCCATACAGAAAAAGCTGTGGAAAATGTTGAAGCCCTGAAGAACGCTTGACTAGGGCAAGATCTATGCAGTAAACAGTCTGTAAAAATAAAACAAAAAAATAAATAAAAATATATATATAATAAAAAATATATACTATAATATAAAATATATATAAAATATAAAAAAAAATACAAATGATATGAAAAATATATAATATAATAAAATATAAAATATATATAAAAAAATGTATATTAAAAATATATTTTAAAAATATATCAGATATAAGCAAAGCTGCGGCTTAAATGTTGTTATATATTAAATTTGCTTGTTCACATTAATTATAATTTATTTCCGTGTTTTGCTGCTTGATCAGCGATGTCGTTGACTGCGAATTCTCTGCCATGGTTTCCCACGGATTGCATTTGCTTTGTGCTTTGCTCATAGTACAGTTCACATGGAGGCATAAGGAGGCGGTCGTCAATAACATGTTTATGCGTAAACAATTAATAATTCTAGTTCTCTATTTTGTTATTTTTTTGTGCTATGATAATTTCATTTTTATTACATTGTTTGGTGCTTCGAAAATGTGTTATAAAAAACCCTTAAAGAAAAAAACGAAATATAAAAATGTTGCGCAAAACTAGATAGTGCATTTTTTTTTATAAAAAATGTATTTGTTTTCAAGTAAATTATATTTTTTAATTTTTTAATCTTTTTGGTTTTTATAAAAACCTTCATTTTTTATTTTTACTTATTTTAAATTAAATTTGCTTACTTTTTTATAAAATGGAACACATTTTTTTTTTAATTTTTTAGTTTTTATTAAACTTATCCTTATTTTGGATTTACTTTTTTCCTTATGAAATTGAACTTTTTTTTAATTTATTATTTTTTATTAATTGTTTTTTTTTTTTATAAAATTTAGCTCAAACTTGTTTTTTTTTTTATAAAATAAATTTTTAAAATTTTTTTAATATTAAAATTTTTTTTATATTTTTCTTAGGTTTTTATAAAATTTACAGTTTTTTAAATTATTTTATGAAAAACTAAGCTTCTTCTCAAATTATTTTTTGTTTTTTATAAAAATAATTTTATTTCTTAATTATTTAATTAATAACACTTTAAATTTAATTGTTTTTTGTTTTTTTTTTTTAAAACTAAACTTAATATTTTTTAATTCCATTTTTTTATAAAACTAAACTGTGCTGGAAAATGAATGATAAAATGTAATAAAATTAGAGTTTATTCACGTGAACGAGGCTTTTAGCTGGGAATGAGATGAAAATTAAATAAAACGATGTGGTAAGAGTGAAGGGCCAATTCTCTTGAGCCTTTTACAGCTGCTTCTGTGGCAGAGTCGACGAGCGAGTACGTTTGGAGTGGGAGTATAGTTGGCAGTGATAGTTGGTGGCTTGTTTCGTCTGTCTCTAACTATAGATATATGGAAGAACTTAACAAGTTCGATATTTCCTCAGCGCAAGGTGGTCTTTGTGGCAGCAACGTGTGAATCTGTTCAGAATAGAAATCTGCTTCAAAAGTGTTAACTATCCAACCTGTCGACTTGCCGACGGCATGCAACCAGCAAAGACTCGCTCTTTTCTTTGTAATTTGTTGATAAAAATAGGTTGAGTTTGGTTTCAGCTGAAAGATTTTACATTGCAAACTTCAAAAGCTGACATTTATAGCAAAAATACCTAGCAGATAATTTAATAAAATATACATAAATATTTTACAAATATTTAACACACTTTTTGTGACAGAACAATAAAAAGAATTAATGTAATTTAATTTGTATAAATGGAACGTGTTGTTTTTTGCTCTTAACATGCAGCTCGAGAAATTTATTTAATAATTCTATAAAAGGAAACTCGACGTAACAACAACAAAAGCAACAACATGAGACATGTCTACAAACTGGAGCAAAAAACTTAAAAACTTTGTAGTGCTTGGGCCGTGTGTTGACTTTAGTCAAAAGGTGTGACAATATTTACAATGCGTTCTTAATTGAATTTATTGTGTGTATAAAGCATTTCGTGTGTGTGTGTGTGTAAGTGTGTATAGTCATGTCTTAGTGTGCTATCCAATGCGACATGGAATTATCTGGCTTTCCATATTTAGCCAGCAAGAAATGAACAAACTCATATTAAACTATATTTGTGGGTGAGTGCGGGGGCGTGGCAAACGAATTACAGCCCATTATACAATGTACTTATGTAGATATTTATGATTTCGTAGATAACAGAGGCGCTGACTCTTGCAGTTAGGGAAATGTTTAAGAGCTTAAATTTCCCTCAGATAACAGCAGTAAAAAGCTCCACAGCGCCATCTGTATACCACTTGCGAAACTAATGAAAGTTTCGATTTGCCATAAAAAGGTCAGACATGCAAGCAGTGCTCTGCTTGTTATTTGCTCTGCTTCACCTAAGAGTATGCTAGACTATTTCAGGTCTGTGTCCTTACTACGCCAGCGAGTGTGTGTCTCCGATAGGCAGGTGCGGACAACGTGTCGTATCAGTATCAAGTGGAAGCACTCAGTGCTTAAATATCTCGGCTATTGCAACTATTTTAATCGCTTTTTTAGCTCTATTTGCGCATTGCATGCCTGGTGCATGAATAAGCGAGACAATTGTTGATAAGACCTTAGTCCAGAAAGCGGCCAACTTCAATCGTTTGATTATTGAAGCCCGTCGTGACCGCTGTGGTACGTGAAGTGGAAACGGAAACGATTGGTATTGGTATCGCTATCCAATGCACGCCACTTGACCAGCTCTTGGCCAGTGTTTGATAGCGCCAATTAAAATTGCGCAGATTCTTCAGTTATCGCTGCGTGCCGGATTGCGACCGGAAGCAACTTCATATGCCTGTTTAACCGGAAACGCACAGTTAAGTGTGCCAATAAGGCATATTTATCTGAGCTCAACCCAAAGCACATTCCACTCAAGGAACTGCGCAGCCAACAGGTAGCGATAACACAGCAAAGGCAAATGAACTTCTCACCCCAAGCCCTTGGCCTGTGCGAACTTTGAAGACTTTTTGTCTTCAGCTCGATTCAGCTGCATCACTAAAGCCGTCTGAATTGCCAAATATATATATATATATATGCCATGAATGCAAGTTCTAACTACATATATTGCCATTGTATGGATCAGGCTGCTATATATTAGACTTATGACTACAATCATATTTAAATATGAAAGTCAGGCAATTTTTTATTCAAAAAACATAGTTTAATTGATATCAGAAATATATGTGTTTATTCAAATATGAGTTAAACTTGATTAACTCTAAAAGAAACGTGAAATATAACAAAAATCATTAAACTTGATTTTTAGATAACGTTTTTGAATTCACAAAGGTTATACTAACTTCACTGTTGGATCTATGAACTGAATCTATGCTTTCTTCCCTTAAGTCACCTGGTATCAATTTGGCTTGCCTTTGCAGATCTGCATGACTCCAGGAGGCATCAGTCACTGACTCAGTGACGGCTCTCAGTGACTTTGGCTTTCATTAAGTGATTTCATTTACTCGCTTGCGATGCAACTAAAGTCCTTGGCAAATCAAAGTTAAGCTTGATTCTAGTTTGCCGCCTCAACTTCCCAGGGAGAAGTCGCTGAAATAGGGAAATCTAGAAAATGGCATTGGCTGATCGTCGACTGAGTGTCGCTGTTGGAAAATAAAAGAATTCTGCAACAGCTGCTCAGAGCAGAGCAGCAACTAGCAAAGGCCAAGAGACCAAAGAAATTGAACTTCAATTGTCAACTAGTGCGCGCAATTATGTGATATATCATCTGAAGAGGGCGTGGCAGACCCCATAAAGTAAATATATTCTTATTCTATATGTAGCTGAATCGATCTAGCCACGTCGCATAAACACTAGACTTTTCAATGGATGCTCGTATAGACCAAGTTTACAAGTTTTACAAAATGTTTTTCCATCGATAAAAATCGATAATTTGCCTTCGTTGCCTTTGTATATGATGGCGACTTTAGATTTACTGTGTAGGCTTCTGTAATGAATATAGATAGATATTTTATATGTTTCGGATTTTGGAAACCATCCCACTTTCTCCTTTAAAGTATACAAAAATGGTTAGTTTCAACTATTAGAGCCTTGTCTTGTGCTTTGGCAAATAAAGGCAGCTGAATGCCATAGTCATGAAAATTTCATTAAGAAAATCCAGCTAGAAGAAAAGTTATTCAACAATTAAGATCCTGCTTGAATTTACTTTGCAAATAGGTAATGCCACATAATCTAATGCCACAAATCCATTTACATATACTAAGTTGGAAGTCAAGTATCTAAGCATAATCTAAAATATAAAATGCCTGTTAATTCGCATATATTTTTTAATATATACACATATATATTTTATTTTTATGTTCTTATGCACTTATATATATAATTTTTTTTTTTAATACATGGATAGTGTGTTTGTTTTTTTTTTTTAGTTTTTATTTTCGCTGTTTCATAAATATATTATAAGTATTTGTATTTGTTTCATTCTCACTAAGAACTAAGCTAGAAAGCTCTAGTCGGGCTGGCCGAATAGGAGATATCTTGAACCCTGTCCGATCCACTTCATATTTGAACAATGGGCTCAGGGTATAAAAAAAAACAAAAAAAAGCTCAACTATCCCTGGATTTGAACACAGAACACTTCGGGCATCAAGCGCCGCTGCACTGCTTGCTCGAGCAGCAGCTGACAAACAGGCACAATTCAATAGCGCAAAATGCACGCATTTGAATGTGTGTGTGCACACGTATGGGAAAGCTGCGTGCGCTGGGCGCTGCGGCGAGTTGGCCAAACGTTTTGTTTGATTACTCCTGTGTTACTCAATGGATTTCAATGAAACTTTCAGCATATGATCTATGTATTCTATCGAATATTTGTCATCCTAACTCTGTGACATATTGGCTAAATTTGGAACTGAACGTGAATTTAAAGAATCTAATGGAATTTGGAGCCGTTATCCTAAGTATAACAAATATGAAAATTGTATTGAATATGCAGAAAACTTTGGATACTTTAGGCCCGAAGATGTGCGTTATATAGTTTAATAGCTGCATTTTGATCAACATGGGAACAGTTATCGACAGACGGACGGACGGACATACGGATATGGCTAGATCGACTCGGCTTGTCTGCCTGATCTTTGCGAGGTCTGCCACGCCTCCTTCTGCCTGTTACACACATTTGAATGGGTTCAGGCTATAAAAAAAATGTAGATGATTACTTAAAATAAATCACAGTGTATCTATACATTTTTGATTTGTTTCTTGTCGACTTGTTGTTGTTGATGATTAAATAAGTTATGTGTTAAGGTGAAATGCAAAAACAAAATTGAAAAAAAAATACAATAAATATGTAAATAAATAAATAAATAAATAATTAAATAAATAAACTACTTTACCACATACATTATAAATTAAGAAGTTAACTGGAAATGGCAATATGTCATTTGAACAGTAAATAAATAATGTGTGTGTGTGTGTGTGTGTGCGTGTGTGCGTGTGTGTGTGTGATCATAACTATCCGATCAACGGAAGTAGCTGTGATTATACTTTGATATATATACCACTAAACAGTTCTAACATAAATATTAAATAAATAAATAAGTTAAGCTCTTGGAGAGGGGAGCGGTCGAGCGGGGGGCCGGGGGCGGGTCATTCATTAAATTATATAATGGCATTTGTGAAATTCATCGTTTCAATGGTTGGCGCAACTAGGAACTGTGCACAGCACTGGGCGCTAATACTGGATGCAGGTCAGATGTTATTCGAGCAGTTGTTGGCGCTGGGCTTAACAATCGCCGAAGTTGGAGCAGCCGCTGTCGTTGCGCGTGCCGGCTGCCGCTGCCGCTGCCGAGTGCGCTGCCGAGTGAGCCGAGCTGCTGCTCTCGACGCTCTGGCGGGAACTGGCGGCGGAGGAGCTGTGCTGGCGATGCTCCGAGCTGCTGCGCTGGTGCTTGCCCAGCGCCCGACGCAGCGACTTCCACATGTTGTCCAAGTATTGATAGTACAGCTGCTTGGTGAACTTGAGATCGCGCTTGTCGGCCTCCTTGCTGCCGTCGGCGGGCGTGTAGAACTTGAGGCTCTCACGCATCTCGGCCTTGCTCACCTGGCTGAGCTTGGCGGCATTGCTGTACGGATAGGATGCATTGATGGTGGTCTCAATTTCGCAGAGCACCCTGCGGGCGCTGACGAGCAGCTTGTGCAGCTCCTCGGTGGCCTTGCCCAGTGGCAGCTGGTGTTCCTTCTGGTATTTGTAGTGCGCCTTGCCCAAATAGGCGAAGCTGCCCACAAATGTTTGCACGTCGCTGTACCAGAACTGCAGCTTCACCTGTAATTGGTCCAAATCCCACATAGAGGGAGAAAGCGAGAGACAGAGACGGAGAGAGAGAGAGAGAGAGAAGCAGAGGGTGGGGGCTACAGTTAGTCAATTGCAATACAACAACAAAAAGGGCAAATGCAAATGCAAATGCCGTTCGGCGAGTCGACGGAAACTGGTCTAAGCCGCCCAGGGCGGAGCAGGTCCCGGTCGACGGACGCGTCGATCATTTTGCATGCTGCATTTTGCGCCTCTTCATTTCTTTCTTTCTGTTTCGTGTTGCCACTCACCTTTGTGGGACGCGTCATGTTCGGCAGGAACTTGTACTCGCGCTGCCAGGCCTGAATGTCGCCGTAATCCAGATTGGCGTCATTGCTTATAGCTGCCAGTTCGCTTCTCGTGTTGTTGCGCAGCGCCTTCAGGTACTGCAAGCGGATCTGGAATGGATTGTAGCGCAATTAGACTAACTCTATTGTGAACTGCGACTGCGACTGCGAATTGTCAATTGTGAACCAGCTTGAGGCATGGCCCTCACTCGGCATCACGTGGATAATTACCTTGCGCTTGTTGGTGCGTGCGGAGCTATCCATTTCCTTGGGCTGCATGTGATCGGGCTGGTAGACGCCGCCGCAAGGATTCTCCCACTCGGGCGCCGCATCCGGCTGCTGCTGGGCTCTGACAAAGTATGTCAGCATGTGGCTGCGTCGGTGTCGGATGCGCTGGCGTCGCAGCTCGCGCATAACGGCTTTCATTGCCGTCTGTGTCATCTGCTCAAAGCTGCTATCGCTCTCGGCATCGATGCTGCCGCTGGCGCTGCTGCCGCTGTTGGCGCTGTTGGCGCTGCTGCCGCTGCTGCTGGCGTCGCTGTCATAACTGGCATCGCCGAAGCTCTGTGCGAGACCATAAAAGGGATTCGCGTGCCAAGCGGGCAGCGAGTTGCTGCTGTCGAGACTGGCACTGGCGCTCGAGCTGTCGGCATCGTCGTAGGCAAGGCCCAGCGGCAGCTGATCGTGCAAATGGCGGGCAAGTGTCAATGGCATCAGCAGCGCGGCCAGCGCCAGGAGCAGTTGATAGCTGTGAATGCTGTTAGTGTTGATGCTGCAGCTGCAACTGCAACTCTGTTGACGGCGGGCGCTTTGGCTGTGGCTGTGTCTCTGGCTTTCGCAATGCTTTGCTGCAACGAACAGAGCAACGAAATAGAACGTAAGTTACGCAAGTCAAGGCAATCAATTAAGTTCGATGTTACCGTTGGACATTAGAGCTAGACTAACACCAATCGCAACTAAACTAAAATCAACTGAACTAACTGTGCGAGGCTCGTTCGATCTGGCGTGCGCGCTCTGCGGCATCTGCTCGACAACTGGCCAGTTGCGCACTCGCACTCGCACTCACATTCATCCATTCACACACTCACACATTGCACTCGCACTCAACGATTAGCACTCAATGCGCGCAGCCTCTCGCAATTGAGTGAGTGTTTGCGTGTGCCTAGCGTGATAAGCGGCTGGCAGGCAGCCTCCAGCTGAGAGCGTGAGCGCAAATGCTTGGCTTGTACTCGCTTTTAGCCAAATCAATTGAGAGCAATTGTAGCTGGCTGTGTGTGCGTGAGTGTGTTTTATCATAATTGTTAAACGGCATTTGGCTTTGTCATCAATTGGATTTCGCTTGAATTTCACAAGATATTTGTAGATTAGTCATCGAGCGAGTATTTTGGGTTTTTCGTTTTCTTTCTTTACTGTTTTTTTTTTTTTTTTATATGCTAAAGGCAGTTGCTGTCGCAGCAGCAGCAGCAGCAGCAGACGCTGGCCAGACAGACAAGTCGCGCGCAACGACGACGTCATCGTTGAGCAATTGGCCGCGGGCAACGCGTCGTATGAATAATTTATACCCGCGAGCTCGTGCCATGCCGAGCTGCGCCCGGCTAGCGACAGCGACCGCGGCAGCGGCAGCGGCAGCGGCACCACCAGCGACTGCACAAGCACAATCGTTTGCTGTTGACCTAGGTCAGCGACTTTGCGTTGGATAACAACAAGAGCAACAGTGCCAATGCCGGCGCACGTGCTACCGGGCATGTGTCCACAAATCTGGGCTGAGAAAGTCTTACTTTGACCACGATCGCAAGTTCATTATCTAGGCAGATTGGCTGGCCAGATTAAGACAGCGATTAATATAGCTAGATTATTAACTAATTGCCGTCCAATTAAAGCTCCTCGACAACTTATGACTTGCCCTATATATACTTATGTATATATATATATTTATTAACTTAATGCCTTGCCTAAGCAAAGACATTGCCGTAGCCTAGGCGAATATTAATTGATAATTGTTCGATTTAGCACTGGTCTCGTAAATTCTCAACTTTGTTTGGACTTTGTTTCGACTTTGTTACGTCTTCTGTTGCGTTTGAAGTTTTCTGTCTTTTTTTGGTGTTTTTATTGCTTTCGGGAAGGCTGAGAACATCGCTTTAAAAATGATTTAACATTTCACAGCCGCTGGCTAAGCGATCGTAAATTTTGGTAAAGCCTGCGATAACCTTGGACTCGGGGCGCTTTCATACTTACTTGTTTGGCACATTTTAGCAGCTGTTGTTGTTGTTGTTGTTGCTGTTGTTATTGTTAATTTTATTGTTATTGTTTTTTTTTTTTTTTATTTTTTTTTTTTGGCTAATCACTCGGGCAATGGCAATGTCTTAGAATGCTGGCTGGAGCCGTACTCCCGTTCACTTGATAATAACTTGAATAATACTAATGACTGTTGGGTTTCATTTGACTCTTGTGAGTCTCAGTTCTGAGCCGCGACTTGGGTTCAGTTGGATGCGATGCGATGCGATGCGATTCGATTCGGCTCGGTTCGGTTCAATTTGATTCGCAGGCCGACGACGATAATCATTGGCGTGCTTTTATGTGAGACTGAATCATGCTTTCAACTGTGCACATTAATTTATATTTATACGAAATCAATGCCGTAGACTTCGGCATCGCACGCGACGGCGCAGTCGGCGCTGCTGACATCGGCGTCCCTGTCCACACGCCACCACCTTCTCGCCCCACCTGCCGCTCGCCCGTCAAGGGCTATCTCCCTATTATCTATTATCCATCCATATCGTACTTGCCCCCCGGCAGCAACACATTGCCCACGATATTACGTAGGGGGACTTTTCCAGTTCAATGGTATCAGCGGCTACGTCAATACTTCAGCAACGGCACATAGTTCCTATCAGTCAGCTGTAACAGTCAACAGTCTGTCGGCTTGTCATTTGATGCAAAGGTTCATAACTCGTTTGTAATCTTTTCGCAATTGCCAAAAATTGTACTTTGATGCAATTTCCCTAGCTTGACGCTCGAGTATTAATTATCGCCCAGCATCAGTGTTTCTTGATATCTCGTAGCCAAGCACTCGCCACTGCCTCATTTACACAATAGAAGCTGGCTGCAGCCTTCTTTGAATTGAAAAAGAATTTAGGAAAGTTGGCCCAAGCCAAGCTCTTAGACAGATACAGCTCTTACAGCCAGATAGCTCTTAGACAACTAACCTCGCCTCTTGCCTGTCACTTTGCTGTCTTGCCTTAATTCAATTGGTCAAATATACAACTCGGAATGGTTTTATCTTTTCAATATAAAGCAATGCAGGTTTAAAATAAAATTAAAATATTAATATAAATATATTTTATATTTTATATTATTTATCATATATTATATATGGGGAGAGTAGATAGGAGATATTATAGATTATAGATGAGATATAATATATTATAGAGGAGATAGTAGATATTATATATTATATATTATATATTATCTATTATATACTTATATATTATATCTTATATATTATCTATTTTTTATATTTTCTCTTCTATCTTCTGTCTTATATACTTCTATATTTCTTTTCTATTTCTATCTTCTCTCTTCTCTTCTCTCTTCTTTCTTCTCTCTTCTCTCTTCTCTCTTCTCTCTCTTACTCTACTTCTCTCTTCTGCTTCTCTACTTCTCTCTTCTCTCTTCTCTCTTCTCTCTTCTCTATTCTCTCTTCTCTCTTCTCTCTTTTCTCTTTTCTCTTTTCTTCTTTCTCTTCTCTCTTCTCTCTTCTCTCTTCTCTCTTCTCTCTTCTCTCTTCTCTCTTCTCTCTTCTCTCTTCTCTCTTCTCTCTTCTCTCTTCTCTCTTCTCTTCTCTCTTCTCTCTTTTCTCTTTCTCTTCTCTCTTCTGTCTTCTCTCTTCTCTCTTCTCTTTTCTCTCTTCTCTCTTCTCTCTTCTCTTCTTTCTTCTCTCTTCTCTCTTCTCCCTTCTCTATTCTATATTATATATGTCATACTATAAATATTATATTATATATATACAAGATTGAACAAGTCTCGTCAAGCTCAAATCGTGACGGCTGTTGCTGGTCGCTGGGGTCCAACGGTTAATGAGGGCTATAAAAACTTAAATGAGCCTTATCTCAATAGGTTTGACAGTTTCGATTAAGAAACGAGTGACTTAATTCAATGGAAAACTTTTCCTATCGCAATTGGGCAGGCTGGTAATGACTTCAACAGACGAATGAATCTGCCAAGTCGTAATTGTGATAGCAATGCATAGAAATTATAATTATAATGTTTATTATCTTCTTAGCTTGTACCTGCCTTGCCTTGGTACCTGGCTTAAGCATCGAGTCCGATTTGTTATTGTGCCTTGTTTTTCCGCTAACTCAAATAGTATGGGATAACAACAAATTTGTTGCTAATATCCAGGCGAAGTAAACATAGTCAAGCTAAAAATAAATCAACGCCAAATGCCAAGCAAATAAAGACATAACTAAGTTCTATTTTCATAGTATCAGAGGGCACGGTGGCCGACGTTATTGATGTGTCTGCACTTGGCTGATAAGGAAATCCTCAAATGCCGACTGGTCATAGGCAAGCGCTGTCTCAGCTTGGGTCTCAGCTCTACAGATCTCAAGTGACAAGCGGCTGGGTCGACATTATTTCTAGTAGGTCAATGGGCTAAGTGAGTGTGAGCGAAGCTGATGCGACTGTGCCTGCAGCCCTGACTCAATCTGTTGAACAGTGTAATTAGTACCATGAATTTGGCAGTGATAAGCCCTCTTTTTTTTAAACTAGAATGGGAAGCACAATCGATTAATTGCCCATGGTGACACACGCACCCTCACTTACACACACTCACACTCACACACAGAGACAGCTATGACAGGAAAAATGAGTTATGTTGAGGCAATAGAAGATACGAACATTCGGCGCTGACTCATGTGTTGAGGGGAGCCGTTAGGTGACGCCGACGATAGCAGCGATTAGTCAAGTGACAGGATCTATTTATATTTGCATTGCCAACCTGGCGCTATATTTATCGCCTGTCGGCATAATTGAATTCGATGATTGTCAGTGGAGCAATCAACGTCAGCGTCAAAGTGCCCTGCCGTGTGACATTACGCGATCAGACGTAGCGACCAGATGACGGACGCTCTCTGGGAGCAAAGCGATGACTAATTGATAACGCGAGCGTGAACCCATTGAATGCGGGAGTGGAGCGTATGATAACGCCTGTAACAGACAGAAGGAAGCGTGGCAGACCCCATCAAATATTAATGCTCTTGAGCAGAGCTGGGCCGATCTAGCCATGTCCGTTTGAATACTGGACTGGATAATGGTATAGACCAAATGTACAAATTTCTCTTATTTTTCGATGAATCAAAATCTATAATTTGCCTTCGCATTTTAAGCGTAGCTTGAATACATTAATGCTGACTTTAGATTTAGTGTGTGTGCTTCTGAAATGAATATTTCGATTTTTTATATATCTAATTTTCGATATCAAAAAATGGTTAATTTCAGCTTTGGCACATTAAGGCAGCTAGCTGGATGCCATAGTTATGAGATGAAAGTTTCATGAAGAAAGTCCAGCTAGACGAAGGCAATTAAGTTCCCATAGTGAAGCCCATCTGCAGCCCACGCGCAGTCGCTGCGTAAGCAGAGAGCGTGCGTGCGTGTGTGTGTGTGTGTGTGTGTGTGTGCGCAGTTGCTTGCTGTTGTTGTTGCTTTGCTTTTTTTCGCTTAACCGCGTCGCTCGAACTGTTGCCTCGTCGCGTATAATGTGTCGACAGTTGTCGCGTGCGCGAATTACCATGGGGAGCTGTATGTTGTAAGTGTATGTGTGTGTGTGTGTGTGTGTGTGCTAGAGCTTAAAGAAAGAGAACGTCACTGGTCGAGTTGAAACACCTAAGTAGCTATGGCAGCGTCTGCGTGGAGTAATCAAGATTGTCTCTGACCCTAAAACAAATCATTGCAATAATATTTGCTGTGAAGGCAGCAGCCGAGGTGGGGCAAGGGCTTCAGAGATTCTGTTAGTCACCTTTGCGGTATTTGCATTTACATAAGTTGGCCAAAAGCCCCAAACGATGAATCAATGGCCAGACACAATGCACAGCTATCACGTGCCAGCAGCTAGTTAATTACTGATTCAGTCAGGTGCATATCTAACAACTGTATGCCATCTATATGCATAGACTAATTACACCTGACTAATCGATGCACCTACGTATGCACTCACATGCTTCTTCGTCTTGCTTGCTCTTCGATCTGCCTCATCACATCATATTTAGTCAATTCAGTGTCTTTCACTGCTCCATTTACTCTCACAGAGAGAGAGAGAGAGAGAGGGAGAGAGAGAGGCCTTATAAAGTAATAAATTTCCATGGTCTCGTTTCCACGCAAACCTCTGAGCCGAATGCCAAGTTTAGAGTCCAACTCATCGCATGTGAATTTTCTCTGCTTCAACTTCGTCCGTCCGTCCATCCGTCCGACTCTCTGTCATAACTGCGAGCATCTTACACATCATGCAAACACTTCCGCTTTAAATATTCGACCATTTATCGATGCTGCCGTCGCCACGCAAACAAAGAAAGCAACGCCAAACAGCCATGGAACCGCCTCGACGACGTCATCCCCACTGATCAGCTTTGCCAAAAATATACCCATAAGACTATCGTCTGCCAGCCACAGCAGCCCCGCTCTCCCTTGCCGCCACTGGCATGCCCCATTAACACGTAACAGCGCAGAGCAAAGCAAACAGCAAACGGTTTGTGTGGGTCAGTTCGAGTGAAGAGCGCTTATTGAGGCTTCCAATTGCATTCGCTGTGGCTGTGACGCTGCCGTTGACGGTGACGTTGACGGTGACTGTCGCCTTCACGACAGCGCTCCAATAGTTTGTGCTATGACTTATAATATATCGCCAAATATGGACATCTAAACAGATCAGAATGTTTGCCGACTGCAGCTGAGCTGGCCAAACGATCAACTTCTGTACGATTCGAATGCCTGCAAGGGCTGAAGGAGGCGTGGCCGAGTTATTATGCTATGTTTATATATATATATTCTTGATTAGGCTTAGCAGCTGCGCGACTTGAATGCTTGCACAGAGTCCCACAGCTGGCAACTGCATTAACTGTTTCCTTCTATTCAACATACAAATCTGATAGAGATCATTAGTTTAGGGCTTAGTATATATATTATATATAGTAGAGCTAACGAGGCCTTATCTCTCTCTATTGCTCGCTCCCTCTCTGTGCTTCTAATTTGTCTTTGAATTGGGTTCAATTGAGTTGTTCCTACATTCATCTCTCTGCACTTATTTGAGCTATGTTTTAGTTTTGGCTTTTGTTGACACTCGAAAACTATTGTTCAGTGAACAGTTGAACTCTGTTCCAGATGGCTTAAGCTATTCTAATTTATTGGATTTCGTTTGCAAACATAAAAAATTCAAGAGTCTTAATCGAAAAAGCTTCTCAACAACTTTTGACTTCTACAAATGAATCTTTTCTTAACTAAAAAAAACTTATTTTACGACAATTCTGCAATTTTAGGCGAGCTGCTGTCCTGGGCAACATTTTAAAAAGTTTTTGGATTTCTACAAATGAAACTTTTTTTTAATTTAAGAAAAACCTCTTTTAAGACAATTCAGCAATCTCAGGCGAGCTGCTGTCCTGGGCAACATTTTAAGAAGTTTTTGGATTTCTACAAATGAAACTTTTTTTTAATTTAAGAAAAACCTCTTTTAAGACAATTCAGCAATCTCAGGCGAGCTGCTGTCCTGGGCAACATTTTAAGAAGTTTTTGGATTTCTACAAATGAAACTTTTTTTTAATTTAAGAAAAACCTCTTTTAAGACAATTCTGCAATCTTAGACGAGCTGCTGTCCTGGGCCACATTTTAAGAAGTTTTTGGATTTCTACAAATGAAACTTTTTTTGAATTTAAGAAAAAACCTCTTTTAAGACAATTCTGCAATCTTAGACGAGCTGCTGTCCTGGGCCACATTTTAAGAAGTTTTTGGATTTCTACAAATAAAACTTTTCTCAATTTTAGAAAAAACCTTAAGACAATTCTGCAATCTTAGACGAGCTGCTGTCCTGGGCAACATTTTAAGAGGTTTTGAACCATTCACTAGCTGATCATGTTGGCGTATGCAGCTTCATCTGTGAAGGAGCTTCGCCAACGAGTTAAGCTAAGGGCATGTCTCTGCTGTTGACATTGATGTGTTTGCATATTTTCATTTGTTTCTGAGTCAATTTCTCTCTTTCAAAATAGTTGCCGTTGCCGTTGCCGTTGCTGTTGCTGTTGCTGTTGTTGTCGGCTATTTGGCGTTTGACTTTCGGGCTTAGCTTCAAGTGCAAGTGGGATCGGATTGCAGCGTTGACTTGAAAGTGTTTCGTGTCTCGTTATTGAAATTGCAATTCAAGATTCTTCACGTACACGTACGCGCAGACGCTGTGCCATATACAATAGTATACACTCTACTGGCTGGCTGGCTGGCTGGCTGACTGACTGACTGACTGACTGATGATATATGCAGGCATACAGCGTATGTGCAAGCGATGCTGCCTCGTGCCCCATGCCCCATGCCCCGTGCACCCAAACAGTTAATACGCATCGAGTTGATTTACATATGCGGCAACAACGGCCGGTCATAAACATAAACCTACGTCTCTGCGTTTTGCTGTTAAAACAACCTGACCATGTCGTGCCTCTGCCTCAGCCTCGGCCTATGCCTATGGCTCAGCCTGTGCCTTGGCTGGCGTTTTTCTTTCCATTTGTGTTTTTTTTTTTCATATGCATTTGCATTTGCTGCTGCGACGACAGCAACGACGACGACGGCGGCGACGGCGGCGGCTTCAAATGTCACTGCGGCACTCAAATTGGCACTTCAAGTTGGGCAAAATATGACCCAGAAATCAGAGCGCGGGTGTGGAGACTGGAGACTGCTGGGCGGCAACTTGGAGCCGTGAGCCAAGAGACCAAGCGAGAGACGTTCCATTTTCTCTAGGGAAACTGTTTGGCTCAGCAGCAGCAGCAGCAGCACCAGCACCAGCACCAGCAGCAGGCGTTGTTGTCGCCGCCGCCTACGATGAGGTTCGGGTTCGGTTCAGTTCCGTCTGGCCGTTCAAGTCTGGCTCCCACACTTGTTGTTATTGTTGTTGTTGTTGCAGTTGGCGTTTTCATGGACATTTCCATGGACATTGGCGAGTTCATATTTATTTTTCTTTACTTATTTCTTATTCACTTTTTTTGTTTTTGCCTTCAGTAAGTACTGCAGCTGTGCAGCCGTCTGCAGCTGCAGCATATAGTAATTTGATGTGCCACTTTAAGAAGGCTAATGATCTTCCAAAGCGGGTAAATAGAACAGGTATACTGGCATGCGACGGGCAACGGTTGGCTCTGGGGGTTGCAAAACGGAGCTGAAAGCTGTTCAAAGGCTCGGAGCTGCCTTCAGCTTGCTTACAATCGAACTAAATGTATTTGAGTGAAGGATTATTACAAATTGTAAACATATATTATTATGATTTAATGCTGCTATAAATATATATAGAATTTACTATATTTTTGTGTTTTTTATTTTTCATATATATTTACATACATATGTTTTCTTAAAACTATTTTTTATTTGAGCATTTAATGATAAAAAAATATATTTTTTTAAATTTAATATTGTGCCTCTAATATATTGTCAATATTTAATTTTTTTTACATAGAAAAATTTTTTTACATAAAAAAATTAATTATTAATTTTTTACTTAGATTTTTTCTATTTATTTATTTATTTTTTATATATATAAATATAGAATATATAAATATATATATAAATATAGAATTTTTTTTTATACATTTATGCTAATACATACAAACATATATTAGAAACAAAACAAATTTTTTAGTATTTTCTGTTGGAATTAATTTTAAATTTTGAAAATATTATTTTATTAAATGCTTTTTAATCCTAAAAATCATTTTTTTTTAGTAGTTAAAAAATGTATTTTTAGATAATTCATTTTATATTAATTAAAATTAATGTGAACATATAATTTTTATTAATTTAAATTTTTCTTAAATATTTTTTTTTAATTTTTTCTCTAAGCACTTTGTAGACACATTTGTTATTTATTAAAAATAAATATATAAAATTTATTTTTTATTTAAATATTAAAACTGATTTATTTAAGCACAATATATCAATAATAATTAATCACTTATTTAATGGACTGCCCTCGCAGATGCTCGCATGTGGCGGAGTTGAAAGCTGCGCTTCTGTCTGCTGGTTGGGTCCAACTTTGGTTGTAAGTATGCAATGGCCACCGTCAAAGCCGCACAAAAATCACGTCAGCCGCACATTCGTGAGCCAAAAGAAGAGCTGCAACCGAGACTGAAGAGTCTTTGATGTTGTTGTCGTTGTCGGTCGCCTTTTGGACAGACTGTTGTAAGTAGCCGGAGCAAATGTATCGATTTACAGCGCAAACAACTTGCACAACAAATGGAGCACAAGAACTGGAACAACAGCTAGTGGCTGTGGCTGTGGCATTGGCTGTGGCAGCTGCTGCTGCTGCAGTGGAAGATGAAGGTGCAGAAGTTGACAAGCTGCCAACGCAGCAAAAGCGCTTACAATGTTGAGGAATCCATGTCTGGCGGACGTAAGACGCAGAACTTGAAGTTCAACCTAAAGATGCTGATGAAGAAGAAGAAACGCACGAGCAAGATGCCGCCGCCGCCGTTCAGACAATTAAACAAATTTGATACAGCCGCAGACTGGAGGCTCCAACTCGGACTGCGACTACGAGTGTTAGCTGCATTTATTTTTGAAGCCGAAAGGTTTTTGAACCTCGCTCGGTCTGCATATGCAAAAACGCTGAGATGACGAGCATGTCCATGGATATGTGGATATGGATATGGATATGGATGTGGATGTGGATACAGTATGTGTCCACGCATAATTGAGCCCCCCACATGGCGACTCGGCGATGACACATGCCAGCCAGTGAGCCGTGCTAATCACCTGCCAGGTCGCTGGCAGCCCTTGGCCAGCTAATTAATACCATGGCAAAATCCAAAAATAAATCAAACGTCGCGTCGCCGTCGTCGTCGTCGTTGTCGTAATAACCCAATTAGAGCTTCAACGACCTACGCAAAAATTAGCGGCATAAGCAAAAGCAAAAAATAGCAACAACATCATCCCATGCGTCATGCACAATAGCGATGACGCCACAATCGCAGAGAGCGGGAGAGAAGATATCCAAAATCGAAAAAGCAAGAGCATGTCCAAGGCAATGTAGACGCAGAAGATAAAGATGAAGATGCTCTGCACGCGCGCTTCTGCTTTAATGACGTCACTAATGTGGCCAACCTGACCTACAAAATGCCCCAAATTGGCGACGTGGGGCACCCAGCAGCAGCAGCAGCAGCAACAGCAGCAGCAGAGCCAGTTGCGTTCAACGCATGAATGAACACAGTAGCACAACAACAGCAACAACAAGCAGCAACAGCAACAACATCGGCCAGTCTCGTTGCCAGCAAAGTTGGCCTCAAGTATAACCAGAAATAAAATTTCAATTGATTAGCCGTTCGATCGCAGCAGTCGAACTGGGCGACTCATCATAAAAAAATTTAACTCACTGATTTCAATGGCCGGACGGAGAGACGGACGGCGACATGGAGAGCCAGAGTCACACTAAAAAGCTGAAATTATTTGACACCTCCTCAGGCAACCGCAGATTGCCTTTCTCACAGCTTTAGAAAACTTTTTATATACTTCAGAGCGCTGGCATGACTTGAACACGTTGCCCTCTGATCGAAACCCAAATCAGCCCAGATAATCTATGTCAAATATATTGAATACATCGCTTAGCTTATTATCTATGCACATGGCGAGTGTCTGACTAAGCTAAACTCACAAATGTTTGAGTTAGGTTAAAATGCATTACTCTGTACACTGGACTGCATTTCTGCTTACCAGCAACTTCACCTTCTTGCTCCGTCTTACATCCTTCAGCCAGAAGTTATCCCGCATTGACCTTACAGGTGGAGCCCTTCTATCACTGGAGCTCATCTCATCTCTGCTACTTAAAACTCTTGAGTGAATAAAGAGGAAAATTGTGCTCGATTCCATATATATTTGCTGACAATCTATAACAGAATCAAATCCATTTTTAGTTTTGGCTAATCCCTTATCATCATTAATAATAAGTGATGTCAACACGGTTATTTCATGATATGGCTTATTAAATTAGTTAGACAGCAAACAAAAATAGATGATGTTGCTTGGCTATATCAGCCGTTGAGCAAATACTTATCGATATTCTCGCTCGAACGAACTCTCTGTTATCAGAACTTCAGTTATTTCACAATGTTATTTTAATCAGGCTTAGACAAGCTGTGCCATGTTAAGACACACAGCTTTGACGCATTCGTATGTCTTTGGGAAACGTTTCTGAGCAAGTTTCAGTTCGAGCTGAGAGCTAAGATCACTTAATTCGAGTAAAGCAAGTAAAACCCCAAGAATTTCACAAGCACTCGACAATGATACGTACGTCATATGCATGCATACGTGGAAGTCGACAGATTTTGCCGGCAACAAAAACCCGCTTGAATTCTGAAAAAAAATATTGTAATTCAAAATTGCCGTTGCATAATTATGAGATTTCACTGTAGGAATGCCTGCACCATGAGTTTCAATAGAATTTCGACCTTTGATTGAATCGGCACGCGACGCTCGAATAATCAAAGCCAGCACAACAGATAGTCTGAAATGATTCATACAGCGTAATCTATCTACGTAGATACGTTGTTAGATTGCCGCAATTTGAGGCAAACGATGAGGCAACGATTCACAATAATATCTATGCAAATCAAACGTTCTGGACTCTTATCAATTGACAATGGCTGAAACACACCCCCCTATCGGGAGGCTCAACTATTGTTTAATTAAGTTATTGAACTCTTAATTTATGATCTAGCATTAATGTTTAATCCCAATTAAATGGCAAACGACAAATGGCAAATGGTAACTGGCAAAGGCGCGTCGTCAAGCGGCTATTCGATATGACATTTATATACTTCCTAATTGTTACTTGTGCGTCATTCTTCAATTGAGTCCTAAATCATATATTTTGTAAGTTCATAGTGCACAAATTTAATGGGGATTTCATTTGGCTCAGTCACTCTTGTTGTTGCTGCTTTTAGATTGATTTAGCTACGACAACTTTCAGATACTTTCAAATTAACATGGCTTCTTCTGCACTATGTCTTCAATTTCTTGATTAAATGAAAGTAAAACTCGGCTCAACCTCGGCCCAGTCAGCTTGTTTGGGGCTGTTGAATGCGATGGTGAAATACATTTCACAGCCAAGAAGCATCTTTGCAAATGCTATAAATAAGCACTCTGAGCCGATTTTCGCAAATATTTTGCACCGTTTAATTTGTATGCATAAATAATAATTATGCGCGCTTCTTGGAACGGCGCGCGGCACTTTTTGTCTAAGGGTTATTTGGGATTGGATCATCGATGAGCTTTTTTTCCTTTTTCTTTTATTTTTGGATCCTATATAGAGCAAGCGCCTATCTCAGGGAAGTGGCCCCAAGTGGTTTAGCGGTTTTCAATTTCTCGGAATGCACAAACGCATCATCTGATCAAATCTACCACAGATGCCAATCTGTATTAATTGATGCCACAATATATGTATATATATATATATATACATACATATGTTCATATAGATGATTTTTTCTCTCAGTGAGTCAAAGACCGAAACTGGATGCAGTGTATATAAATGTGCATTAACTACATGCGCCGTATAAATAAATATATTTATATATATATATATATATATATATTTTCTTTTGCAATGTAATTTATATAATTGTAATTTATGCGCTAGGAAAATTTTTCTTGATTTGTTTGTATTAATTATTGAGAATTTTAATTTATTAGATAAGTAATTGAATTTATTTAATGCATTGACAGTGTTTATTTAATAAATACTTAATTCAAGTTTAATGCCTATAAATGTACATTAAAAATAAATATTTTATTTATGAACTTAAGTTAAATATATAAAACTCAAAATTAAATTTATTCATTTAAGTTTTGTTAAAAAAAAATAATTAAATTTTAATTAATATTAAGTATAATTATTTTGTCTATAAATTTAATTTCAATAGACAAAAGAAAAATATAATAATGATGCTTAAATTTATATTAATTAAAATATAATAAACTTAATTAAATTATATTTTAATTCATTGTAATTAAAATTAAAAATAATTGAAATAAAGTAATTAAAATAAAAATGAATTTAAATTAAATAAAGAAATATATAAGCAAATATACACATATATATATATATATGTATATTTATATATATATATAAATATAAATATATATATATATATATATATATATATATATATATATATATATATAAATATATATATATAATATTTAGAGTCTATTCACATTATGTCATGTTTATATAAATAGTAAAATAATTATTAAATTATTATAGATGCAATAAATATTAAATACTTATTCAATAACAGTTAAAAGATATATTTTATTGTACATGAATTAATTTTATAAGATATGCTAAGCCCAGAAGATATTATTATATTAGTTGAAGGCTATTGCTATAAGTGGACGGAAGCTCAAAGATAACTTTTTGTCAAGTATTTAAGCCCAAAGGTTCAATATCAAAATAGTTTAATTCACAGGGAATTCATTTAAGTTAGCCTATAAAAATTGATTAAAGTAAAATTGAAACGAAAACAAAGTATAAGCACATAAAAATATCCACCTATCTATATAGTGACGTCTATTTTGGGTCAATTCCACCAATGTCGACGGTCGCGCCGTTGATAAATGGAGCTACACAGATATCGGATGACATGACTTAAAGATACAGATACAAATGTATCTGCTAGCTGCTTTGGGCTGCTGTGCATTCGTAAGTGGCCGGCATATTGAATCTAATCATCTAAATTAAATGATATGGAATTATGTTATAAATATTTTTATGACCGCCCCAACAACAACAAGCACATATCCAAAGCCAATCAAAAAAACAACAACAAGAATAACGCATTTAACGCGATTTTCACTTTGGTTTTTTGTTTATTTATTTATTTTTTATTTTGTTTCTTCTCTGTCTCTCTGGCTCTGTGCTGTTGAAGCTCGCCGGCTTTGGCTGTTAATCATTTTGGGGTCTGTCTCGCTGGCTGGTTCGCTTCGGCGGTATCATCGAGTTAATCTTGTTAAAACAAACCGTTTCAATAAATACAGCGATAATGCAATTTTAATGCCATTAAGATGAGCACCAATTATGGCCAGCACCAAAAACCACCGAAACGTTTCAGGCACCTTCTTTCAGCGTCTCCGCCTTGCCCCCGCCCACCCCATCATCGTCTCCTGGCCCCTTCCTGCCGCGCAGTTGCTGTTCGCCTTTCATTTCATCTTTGACCGCAAAATCATTTGTGATCCTTAAAGCCGCGACGGCAACTTTTACATCCCAACCACATGATTATCATTTAATACTCTAGCCAAGGATTAAACAGCTCTCTCACATAACATGCCCCTCTAACGATATATTTTTCTGAAAAAAATATATTTTATATATTTATATAGATATATATATATATATATATATATGTATATATATATATATATATTGTAAGATTCACAGAATTCATATTGAAATCCATTTAAATTGTATTAATACAAAGTTTAATTAAGATTAAGAATATTAAGGTTAATATATGGAATAAGTCTACCCATACAACTATTTTATTATTAAAGCTTAAGTAAAATTAACTAATTTTTAATTGATTTTATTTTTATTAATTCTTAAATATAATTACGTTTAAATTAAGAAAGATAAGCTTAAAACCACCTGAATTTAAATTAAATGCAAATTATGCCTTAGTATATATAAATCTTATCATAATTATTTTTATTTTTAATTATTAAAATACTTTTTTAAATATTTATTTTGTTTCAATTTGGTTTTATTCATAATTTATTTTAACCTAATTTAATTTATTTTAATATTTAAAATATCCTAATTATATTTAAATTAATTATTAAATATATATATTAAGTTTTCATTTGGCTTTAAATTTAATTTTATGTAATTTCACTATAATTTTTTTTTAAATCAACTAAATTTATTTTAATCGAATTTTATTTTCATTTAATTTATTTAATATATTAATTTTAATAATTAATTTTAATTTTAAAATTATTTTGATTTTAGTCTGCTTAATTTAATTTATTTTAACTGTAATATAGATTTTTGATTTATTTTTAACTTGTTTTAGTTTCGTTAAGCTTTAATGCAATAAATTAGCATTTTTCAGAATATTTTATTTAATTTTGGCTCATTATTTTTTTGTTTTGTTTTTAATGTCATTTAGTTTTAATGTTATTTGCATTTTTTTTTTAATATTTTGAAAATCATGTTTGAAATTTTAATATAAATGATTTAAGACGTTTTTTTTATTTATGTATTTTTAGCGTATATTTTACTTTAATTTAATTTATTTTTTTAAGTTCTATTATTGTTTTATACTATTCAAATCTCTTTTCATACACATTTAAAATGTAAAAATGTATTAAATATTTAATTTGGATTACTTAAGATTCAAATCCAGCTCTATCTTGCTCGATTCAATATAAATATTTTGTTTCTTCTTTATCAGATCTATATCTAGCGGTTCTATATCTCAGCTCAACTTGGTTCTATTCACTTCAAGCTTTTCAGCCAGCTGCTAGAACTGTGAATAACCTTGGCTTGCTGATGAAGCTTAGGCTCACTTTAGCATTCATTAGCAGAGAGATTATGTATATCTTTAATTGTATTGGGTAGAGCATTTGAAGTTTGTTGTCTGAAGTTTTGGGATGCTGTCAATTTGGGTTTCCTTGTTGCTGCTCAACCGGCATTGTTGTGGTTTTGTTTTTCCTTTTGGACAGCTCTTGGGTTCCGGAGGGGGCCTAGGGTATGGGCTGTTCGTATGTAGATGGTGAGACAAAGTTGGGCAGTTGTTATTGTTGTTGCTTTTATTGTTTATTTAACATTTCTGAGCTTTTTTTTATTTTATTTTATATATCGCTGACGCTGTCGCTGTGAACCACTTCGGCTTTTGATTCGCTTTTGCTTTGTTGTTGCTGTTGCTGTTACTGTTGATGTTGTTGGTGTGCCTTGCTTGCATTTTCATTGTTCTTTATGATGCTCATTTAAAATTCAAGCTTTGTTTCATTAAGAAACACGTTCGTTCCTTTGCCAGTTTCGACATTAACGCCGCCGACGGCGCTACGCAGCTTGTTAACGTTTTTAATGCCCATTCCGCCAGATGCCCAAGCGCCGATTCGAGCGATCCTCCTTAACGTTAGCAATCAACTGGCAATCAATAAAATACAATAGCAACAGCAACAGCAGCAGCAGCAGCAGCAGCAGCAACAGCTTGAGTCAAGCGCCAAAAAGTCAGCCTAGGCCATTGATAAAGTCGCTTATTGAATTGCAAGCCAGGAATTTCACAGATCGGCGATCATGTTAACACTCGCTTTCTCTGTCCCACTGCCGCTCTCCCTCTCTCGCTTTCCTTTTCTCTCTCTCAATCGTTTTATTCGTCTGTGAATCCTGCTGCTGTCCAGGCTCAATTAATGCCTGGCCCTCGAGCCCTTGTCAGAGGCCTTGCATTGTCCGCTTACAAGTCCGAGCGTCAGCTCGAGCCAGCGCCCATTTCCAATGGCAGCTGTTGCTCCTTGACAGCTGCTACCAACAACTATAACAGCACCAACAACAACAACTTTATGATTTGTTCAAATCTGAAGTGCTTAATTGATGTCGATCGCATGGCTTAAATCTCCTTCATTGTTGTTGCTGCTGCTGCTGCTATTGTCTTTAAACGCCCACACTGGGTGGCTGTTAACGAGGGCGTGGCACTTGATATAGTTGCCAGTTAACTGCGTGCTGCGCCGGTGGTCTTAGACCTGATCACGATGATCGTTGATAGTCCCTATCGCAGCCATAAACAGAGTTCTTGAAGTAATCTTACACTCAGCAGTTCACACTGCTGTCAGAGGCTGACAAGACTACAGTGACTAGGCTGACTAAGTTCCAAGTTCGATGATTGAGCCGGCCAACAGACATGGCTAGAAGCGAATGAAGCTGAACTGGGCTCAATTCCAAATCTTTTCATAATATTGTAACTATATATATCTATTAGGCTATTCCATGGTGTTGGCCACGTTATCAGTGGCAAATTGATAGGTCGAGTGTGCTCTAAAGGCTTTTATTATGATTATGATTATGATTAGGCTCGTTGCAGGCAGCAGATGAAGTTGCTGTTGCTTAATCGCAGCTCATCTGTTGCTCTTTGGATTATCTCAGCTATACACTTGGCTAATAGCTCAATTCGCATGGCAATAAAACGCAGCGCCGTTCCAGTGTCCCGCAACCAGCATCAGCGACGGCTCCATCTGCTGTTCCCATCATTTGGCCTGCCTCCGTGACTCCTGCTGGCCTGGATTCAGCACATCTGCAGCAATATGCATATGGATGGATGATGCTGATGGTGCACGGCTCATGGGCTGTTGCTGGAAGGCAAGGGGCAACGGCAACGGCAACGTCAGAAAGCCATAAAAATAAAAGTCATTGACTCAATTTGGAAATGTCTCACACACGACGCTAGCCATGTTGATGGAACTGGAACTGAAGCCAGCGTTTGGGGGCTTGGAGTGCCGTGGCGAAGTGGAGCCAGTTTCTTGCAGTCGCTTGTGGTTGGTGGCTGAGGGGGCGTTCCAGCAGGCGCTTGTGATTATCCTTTCGCACGTTTGACTGCCGCTTGCTTAACAAATCATAAATATTGTTGCCGGGTCGACTGTCGGTCTGCCTGCCTGCCTGCCTGTCTCTCTGTCTCTCTGTCTCTCTGTCCGTCCGTTCGTCCCGGTGTGCAGCTCGTTGTGGTCAGTTATTGATGGTGGTCGCCTTCGACGTTGTGAAAAGTTTCCACCTTTTTATGGCTGGCCAAAAAAAGACTCACGGCACAAAAGGCTTCAATCATTTAATAAGCGCTGCCTGCTTGCTTGCCTGACTGCCTGACTGCCTGACTGCCTGCGCTGGCTGCGCTGCGGGCGAGGTAGATCAGTCGAGGCACGACAAAGGCCGCCTTCCGCCGTATTATTAACTTATTCATAACAATAACAAAAGCAGCGCGAAGCTCTGTCCGCTCCTCGCTGCCTGCAGAGCTTGTTAACTTAACAGCGCTCAGTTGGGCCTATGCAAGACCACGCCCACGCCTACCCATGCACCGACTTGCATCAGACATTGTTGACACTGTCTGTCTATGCGCTTGATTGTAATATAAGCTCCAATTAGGCATTTTATGCCATTGTATACGCAGCTACGTGCTGTAGCACTTCCTTGAGCGGCATCAACTGCGGCTCTATGTGGCCCTTGGTCTATGCCATTTGCTCTAACGTTTCATAAGTCAGAGTCGAGTTGATGCGTCTTCTACTGCTGCTTTAACTGTTCCTAAAGGATCTGCAGCATGCAAAGCTGTGCGCACTGCTTGTTGAGACCAATGCATCCTCAGAAATTTGCTGTTCCACATGTTGATGGTCATGATTGTGATGTATTACAGAATGCAATTTGCAAGCGCCACATGATTAAGATTATATTTAAACATTAATGTCATAAAATATGCTATTCAATAAAGCTATTTATAATGCTAGCAAAAATATATTTAACTATTTTATTATAAATTAAGCTTATGTAACTCTAAAAAAAACACCCATCAAGCTGAAATTTTAAACGGAATTTTCGTAGACTTAAAGGCAATTTACTATTTTAGCTAAGCAAATTAGAGTCAGTATAATAAATTCAGAGTAAATTCGCACTTTTTATTGTATTGTTCGAGCTGCGAGTGGGTCAAGTTGACTATGAAGCCAACTTCATTAATCAATCAGTTCGAGGGCTTGGCAGGCAATGCGACTTGGGTTCATCTGAATGGGAAGATAGAGACATGTATAAATATGAAGAATAACTTATGAATAAGTTGGAGTATGTGGCAGCAGCTTAGCCTTTGGCTGCCCGTTCCCACTTCGCTGGCAGCTGGCGTTGCATAAGGCGTGCAAGGGCACTTTGTGTATTTTGGGGCAGCTATATGTGTAGAGATGATGGCATCTAATCACATAGCGGCCATAAATCACATATTTAACATTTGCAAATGCTTGCAACACGAGGGCAAAAGAATTTTTGGCAAAACCTTTTGGCTAATCTCTTTTGAATATGAGCCGACGACAAGGTCAAGTTGCCGCGCTTGGCAGCGCTTTATAGTCAGCGTTTTTAATCGGGCCTTTGGCTTCATGCGTTGCCAGCTTATGCAATGCGAGTCCAGCGAGTCATTGACATTGAAATATGGGCACAGGAAATAGCCACGAATCACAGCACAACCCCCGAACTATGGCAAAAGAAAGGTTTTTCGGAAAAATCTATCAAGACATATTTTTTGGCGTCGGCGTTGACAGCGTTTCACTTTTCCCAGCGGCAATGTTGTCGGCAAAGCACAAAACAAACAGAAGAAACTACAAAACAAATAAACTAAGAGAATTATAAATATATATATATATATATATATATAAGTATTTATCTATATGAGATACATAGGAACTGCTGCCCCGTCCAACAATGTGTTAATAGAAACGTTTGGGAGATCGAGAGAGCGCAACGGAGTGAGCGATAATTCCATGGAACTCCATAAAAATAGCTAAACGTGCAGGGGCCGCCCAGAACCAGAGTCGAGTTCAGAGTCAGAATCAGAGCCAAAGCGAGCGCCTTGTCTGTGACTGTGTGTGTGTGTGTGTGTGTCGATTTCCCAGCGGTCGCTCATTTCATTTCATTTCATTTCAATTGACCGTTGCTGCATTCTTTTGCCTTCTTTTTTACACGGCAATGAAATTCACTTTCATCTTTTCAATACGCAGCCGAAGGCGACCAGCCTGTGGTGAACACCCAAACCGGCCCAATCCCTGGCCACTGTCGTTGCCATTGGCAGGGCATTTGGAGAGATCCTTTAATGTCTAAATTCCTGATGTGTCATACCGCCCAAGTCTCGAGCGACCTGCCGCTGTGCGGCTATGCAGCATCCTTGATCCTGTTGCTATTGTCTAGCTCTAACTGTTTTATCTTGTCCCTAAGTGTCTGTCTCTACCCTCTCCCTCTCTATCTCCCTCTCGCTCACTCACCTGCTGACTGCTGCGTGTTTGTGTATGTTGGCCTTTTGTGAGCCGTGTAAATATTTTCCCAGCGTCCTGCAAACGTTTTGACAGTTTTTATTAGATCAAAATCCGGCTACAAGTGGCATGTGATAAATTGCGGCCAAAAAAGAAAAGCAGCAGAAACAAAAAGGAACAGATGAAGATGCCCAGCCAGACACAGATAGCGCTAGACACAGCCCACGAAAGGATCAAGTGTCGCTGGCCACGTCTCAGCCAAGTTGCCGTAAATCGTGACTTTTACACGCGCAACTGTGACTTGTGATCTGTGAAATCGACTCACGCTCAACATCAAACGATTCGAATTCAATTGAATATTGCACTTTGAGTCCAGTTAACAGCTGCCATTCACAAGCAGCCAAACCATGCGCAGTTCATTATGATATTGACTTTTTAATTCACTTTTGCAGTAAATCAAAATAAAAAAATATATTTCTCACGTCAAATTGTCTCTTAAATATATTAATTATTTCTTTGTCATATTCTTTTTTCAATATTTTACTTTTTAGCTGGTAAATATAGATGCGAGTGAATGTATTTGAGGTAGCTTTGGCCTACAGTTGTGCTTTATTGTGTCAACTATTTTGCTATGGCTTAAGGAAGTATACACATAAGATAAAGACATATCTGGCATATGAGTTATATAGAGACTTTGCTACTTTTGGGTATTCAGAGTATTTGGCTTACTAGTTGGGATGGTTGCAGAATGAACTCTAGTTTGTATAGAATGGATGTGATTGTTGATGAGTTAAAGACTTGACTTGATTCTATCGACCTGGATTTTAAATTAAATTTACTTGACGTTTCTTTAAAATACTTCGATATCAATTTGCTATTCAGCACTTGCACTCTATGACTCTGTATACTAAAAAGGCGCCAGCATTTGGTTTTTATAAGTTGCTTATCAATCAGTAAGTTAGCTCCAAGCTCCAATATAAAAAATATTAATAATAATCATAATGATAATAATACATTATTAGTATATTAAAAATGCCTTTACCAATGCCTTGTGAGTTCATAAAATAGCATTTACTGAAGCTTAACGCCTACAAATGTAAAACCTCATTTACATGCAGCTTTTATGTAACATAAAATTTCTAAAAAATTTGAATGTTTTAATAGCTTGAACTGGAAATAAATAAAACATCATTCGCATTTTCTATTGCTTGGCTTAGAAATTGAAGTTTGCAGCTTAAGTTTCGCTTTGATATACATTAAAATAATTTTTATAATATTATTTTGATAGTTAAAGTTGCCAATTTTATTTTTAAAAAAATTTATGGACGTTTATTGGATAAATAATGCAGAGCTAACAAATGATTCATTTTAATAATAATAATTTAATAATGGGGCGCTATTGATTTGATATATATAAAATATGATATAATATTGTTGGCATCATTCAAGTCTCGCTCTCTCTGTTAGCTTATAACTAAAAAATCTCTAACGTTGGCCACATACGCTACAAAAGTTAAGACAAAAAGCTAACAGAGTGTAAGAGATAGATAGATATTAAAGAGCCGTTTAGTCTAGAGCAAAGTCTACTTCTAGGCAGCTGTCTAGTGGTCTGCTTATAAACGTATACATAATCAGTATTATTATTAACTATGTGTGTCATGTGGATAATGTGGTGCGCTTTATGCGGCAATCGGCATCATCAGCAGCAGTCAACAAAGGGCCACGGCACAAAGTGGCAGCGGGTGGTGCCAACTGCGGCAGTTGCAGCGACAGCAACAGCAACAATAACAAGAAGTTAAAACTACAACAACAACAGCAGCCAGTGACACCATTGTAAGCACAACAGCAACAGCAAGAAGTACCGCAGCAGCAACAACCAAAAGAGGAAGTTAATCCGTTGCCATAATCGCTGCATAGCGCCACAGCATGAGGCAACTGCAACGGCAAACTCCTCCGTCACTAACAACCAGCAGCAGCAGCAGCCGCAGCAGCAGCCCTGCCCGAGGCCCCGAGTCTCGATTCTCCAGTCTTGAAGCCCCCATTGAAGTGTCAGAAGAGCCATCCATGGCGACTATGCGTATGCGCGCCCGATGATTATCTGCCCGAGACACTGCAAGTTCTACAACTGCTGCAATAAAAACTGAAAGTAAGCAAAAGTCTCTAAATGTCAGATTGCGCCAAGCCGAATCCCTAATTCTCTGATAAGCCATAAAATATAGCAGAATTTGAATTCTATTCAAAGTAAGCTCAGCATAGTCAGCGCAGTTGATATCAAGTAAATTTCTTACTTTTTAAATTGATTTAAAGTCAAAAATATCACAATATGCAATAAAAATTTATTTCTTATAATATTTAGGTTTAATTAGTTTTAATTTTTTTATAGCCTAAAAAATTAATATACATTTTATTTAAGCAACACTCTTTAAAAATATTAATTCTCCAAATTATTGCCATAGCTAAGAGGTAAAAAAATATAAACTAACTAAATTGATTATTATGTAAATATTATTGAAAATTAAATTATTAAATTTTAATTTTTTATTCAATTTAATTTATTTTTTAATTTTAAACTTTATATATACTTTTTTAGAGTCTGAGAGAAGAACTCAATATTTTAGTGAAATTTTAGGTTATTTATTCATTATGATTTTTAAAGAGAGCTCAACAGCCTCTCTTTAAATATCAATACCAATAGAGCTAAGTCACCTTGACTCTTTGATCCCAATGTGCTAGATAAGAGTATGTGCTTCAAGTTGTAAGTCTTTAGCTTCATAAGCAACGATGTTTATTATGTTAAAGATATATATATATATATATATATATATATCTATATATATTCAATGACTCAATCTTAACACTTCATAAGGCATCAGTTCACACAGTTCTCTCTCGCTTGATGCCAGCAAAATTGTTTATTGCACCAAAACCAATATAGCCTTAACGCTCTGTGAACGAGTATTTGGCGAACGAGCGAACTTCAGCTTCAAAGCATTTTTATGCAGCCTCAAATATTTATATTCTCTGTGGCTGTTTAGCATTTAGCAACAATAACAAGAGGCGACAGCGACAGCGACAGCAGCAACAACAACAAAATTGTCATAATAAATAAACAATTACGGTTGCAATTTTTATATCTTTTACTATTTTTTATTATTTAAATGTTTTTGTTGTCGCAGCTAGTTGAACTCGCGCCCCAAAACGTTGACCAGCGATCGGCAGAGCACAGCACAGCAGTTGGCGTTGGCATCGCCTGGCCCAGTGGAGCCATATTCCATATTGTTGGATGCAATTCTTGTGGCATTTTGTGCGATGCGCTGCGGGGTGCAAAATATTTCGCACAACAAAAGCGCGCGGCGCGATAAGAACTCAACAATGGAGCCAAGCAGCCAAGCAGCCAGCCAGCCGGAGCTAGCAAGCAGCAGTTGTAGTAGTAGAAGACGAAGAGGAGGAGGAGTAGGTGGAGGAGGAGGAGGCAGAACAGCAACAATAGCAGCAGCAGTTGGCAAATCAAGTAATGCTAATCGCTGTCTAGCTTGGTCAGTCACAGCTTGTCTAAGGCCAACTAATTGTGGGCAGCGCTGATTACTCATACGCCCCCATGTCACACAAAGCATGTACCGCGACGGCAGCAGCAGCGGCAACAACAACTATAACAAGATGACAAGGAGCGCAACACGCAAGAAACATGGGGACAAACAAGAGACGCCGTTGCCTGCCGGCCGTTCAAATATTTGTTAAACTTGACACCAAACAAAAGAATTTTACCGAAAGGATTTGAATGAACCAAAAAGCGAACAATGCAATGCGCGCGGCACGCAGGAATGCGCAGGTATTTATATATATATATGTGTGTGTGTGTGTGTGCCTACATACGTCGAGCGTCCAGAAGAGCGGCAACAACTTGACGGCGAGGCAGACGGCGACGAGGCAGCAAATCAAACACAACAAATCGCCAGGCAAACACGAAAAAAAACATTTTGTACAACAAAAGCGAGAGCAAACGGAGCGAACGCCAGCCATAGATGATGCAGCATTTACAGTGGTACGAAATAAGCACAATTAAGTCAAAGAAATCTCATAAATAAATATCTGTTTTTATTAATTATTATTGTTGATTTTAATTATTAATTGTAATTAGCACTATTTTTGTATCTTATCTTTGCATAACTCTTATCAGTTTAGCCGACTCGAGATGATTAATTTCTTGTTTATAGCTAATCAACATAATAACACGTTATAAACGCCTACAACATAGCAGAGCAGCCTGTCGGCATAGCTATTTCAAGCACATTTCAATTAGCACATACTATCTGATCAGACTCTGATTGACTCTGACAGACGTCACTGATTTGAGAGAGATTTGAGAAAGATAGAGAGCGAGAGCGAGAGCGAGAGCGAGAGAGTAAAACCGAGTCTAATCAGCTGTGCTACAACTACAAATACTTTGCCTAAATATGGTCAAATTCTTGAGTCTTTCTTGTAGGTGCCCAAAAAAGCTCTAATGCACAATGCTTGGCACTTTGAAGCACTGTGCGTGGCGTAAAGGGGTTAGAGAATCGCAGCTCTCAATTCGCCCTTGCACGGATCCAAGTGCTGACGCGCGCCGATCCTGGGCTGCTGTCGGTGTTGGTACCGGGTGCCGGTTGCCGGTTGCCGTTTGCCGGTCGCCGATCGCCGATCGCCGTTTGCCGTTTGCCGGTGCCTAACGCAGTTATCAAAAGCGTTGAATTATGGCCGCACTGGCTGCCAGCTAAATGAGCAACACGTTGCCTCAAAGCAAACGCTCTGGCAGCCAGGAGGCAGAGCACAGAAGGCAAGAGGCTGCAGCCTGCTGGCTATGGGCCTCGTTTCGTGGCGCTATCGCATTTGATCTCGTTTGCTGAGACCCGCAGGCCTCAGCCGTGTCTGTCGTATGAGCTAACAATGCCCATGATATCATTCATTTCTCATTTCGGTTTCATTCATTGAGCTCCTGGCCAAGTGTCGCTGTCGCTGTCGCCGTCGTTCACATTGTCGTTGCTTCGGGCCTCTGTCTGTCCCTTCAGTCCCTACAATCTCTCTGTGCTGGCTGCTCGGCGTTCACTCTAATTTCATAATAAGAAACATCTTCAGAATCACAATAAATGAAAGCAGGCACTGTCCATGTATCTGTGTCTGAGTTGTTGTTGTTTTTATTATTAGTTTTATTGTTGTTCTTATTGTTAACTGGCTTGGTATGCGACTGGAATGTCGGGCATTTCCGGTTAGGCCAGCGCCAAGCTGTTATAAATATATATATATAGTTCAAATCATATAAACTCAGCTATATTGAATAGAAATACATCAATTTTTGATTTGATTCAAAGATTGATGCAAAGCTTGAGTTAGGTTTGCTGTCCGCATCTAGCGTCGTAGCCATAAGAAATCTTAGCTTAGAGCTGCAAACACTTACGTACATCAAAGTCAGTTATGTCACGCTCTTTCCGTATAACTTGCTATAACTTAAAGCCCTTTTGGAACAGTAGTTGATGCAGTTCATGTGGCATTAGTGCCTGACTTTGCCGACTGCAGATCTATGACATTTCCTTCAACTTGCCAGTCTCCAATGTCGATAAAAAAAGTTGAAAATTTCTTAGCCAAGTCCAGAGAGTGCCAAAAAAACTGGCTAAACTCTACTCAGCGCTTTATCGATCTACTTTTGAGAGCAGAAGTCCTGCTGAGTAGTTTCATGTTTTTCTTACATTTTTAGATAATTTATTTAATTTATTAATAATAAATTAGATTGAGCCTTAAAGTTCTTTGAATTAAATCAAAATGTAAGCTAACTCATATTATTATTATTATTTTTTTTTTCAAGAATTATCGCAAGTCGTAGCTCTAACATTTCATATGAATAGTTGACAATTTTAGTCTTCGCCTGGAGCTCAAAGATTTATTTCGATTAATGGCCTCAAAATATTTTGAAACTGAGCTCAACTCGGAAAATATTCAATTTACTTTTACGATATAAACTAAAGAGAGTTTTAAGAGAGCTTTAAGTCAACTCAAAATAGATTTTAGAAAATATATGTTCACTTTGTAGTTATCTGAATGTCTATATAGTACATACAACTGCAGCGATAATTAATAAGAAATAAGCGCGAGCTGCGAGAGAGCAAACGAAGCGAATGATCGCAATCGCAGCGTCTCTTGGACCTACTGCCACACTTCAATTACAATGTTAAGCCTAGCGCCAGTTGCTGCTTGCAACATTTAGTAACGATTGTAATCTAACTAAGCAGCGGCCAAGAAGTCGAAAATTACGTTTTTATCAAAAGAGATTTGCTGTTATCGGAAAGTTCATCTGCTGAATAAGGATACATGCAAGGATGCTTGCATGAGTCAAGCTCTCCAAATCTATTATCAATAATAATTCATTTTATTCATCCTCACAGCAAAGCTAACTGAACTGCTCTGCCAGCGGCGCTTTGAGAATGTCTCCTGGACTGGCAGGATAATTGTATGCGGATGCTTTATCTATCGGTCTATCAGTTGGCAGTCCCTTGTCAATGCGATCCTTTGTGCGCCGGCGTTTCGAATTACCTAATTACTATCTGTGCAGATTCATATTAATTTTATTAATCATACGCCGCATAGTCCGCAGCGTTAATAAATTCACAACAGATTTAAAGAAGAGCGGAGCACAGAGGACAGAACGTGCGGGCAGCCGCATTATTGTCTGTTCACACGCCGACGACGAAGACGCAGAGGAAGACGGTGACGACGACGGTGATGGTGACGGTGACGGTGACGGCGACGGCGACGGTTGATGGCCATGACAACGACACCGCCACGGACTGCAGAGAGCATCCTCAGCGTATGTCGGAGTCTCTGGCTAAGCCTCGTGTTGCTCAATGTGTTGAAACATGAATGAATCTTGTTCACAATTTGGCAACAACACGTTTAGCATGAAACGAAGGACGACAATGGACCCAGCCTGCCAATGCCAATGCCAATGCCCATGAGCTGCTGCTGCTTCTGCTGCTCCTCCATTGTGTGCCCCTAAGCTTAGACTGGATTCCGGCCGATGGTACCGGTGGCTGTAGCGGCGTCGCGTACACAAATTATTAGCAGCCTCTACTCAGTCATCGGTTGTCCGTTGTCCATTGTCTGTCGCCTGTTCGCCCGTTGCCCGTTGCCCGTTGCCCATTGCCGTTCGCTGGTTAGTAAAACATCATGTCGCTGCTAAGGGTACCGGGTACAGCGTCTGTGGTCCAATTTGGAGGCATCCCATGCAGCGTCCCTTTGTCCGTCCCGCTGCCTGTGGCCGCCGCACCGTTTGCTGCTGCCTAGAAAATTATCTGCTTATCTTGTCTTGTGCTCGTTGCGATCGGCTGCTTATTCATGTTCTTTGCGCTGCTCCTCTTTTCGGATGCCCTCAGTGTTCGGGCATCACGACTTCTAGGCAAGCCATCGCAGCACACTTGTGGCATAAGTGCAATCAGCTGTTGCTCTGCTGTCAAGTAGCTGAGTTATGAAAATGAATTCAATTAATAAAAAATTTTAAATTGACTCAAACTAAATAAACAAAGTAATTTTTTTGCAAGTAAATATAGTTTAATAATAAGAAAAACGAAATTAAATATTACATAAGATATCAAAAATGTATTTAAATTTAATTTATTCTAAAATAATTTTTTAAATTGCAAAAATAATTTATTTTAATTTATATGCATATGTTAATATTTTAATAAAATTTTTAAATATTATACATTTTTTAGTTTAGTTTTAAGTACAATTATTAAGCAGCTTAGCGTATTAGAAGTTATATTTATATTTAAATAAATATTTATAGGCAGATACAAATTTATTTTAGATTTTTGTTAATAATAATCAATTTTAAAAATTAAAAATAATTTTTTATTTAATTTCATATAAAAATATATTGAGAAATCAATATAAAAATTATAATTTAGTTTGTAACAAATTTTATATGTACTTAAAAAATATACACAAATTTTATTTATTCTTATATAATATTTCAAGTATTAAAATAATTTTTAATTAATTTAAAATAAACAAATATAGAATTAATATTTAATTAATATTTATAATTTTTCAATGCTACAAATTTCAATATATATTTATGTGATTTAATTTATTTATGCATAATTCTGTCAGATATTGTCAATATATTTTATTTTATTTAAATTTGTAAAAGAAATATTAAATTAATTTTAATTTAATGCAACTGCATTTGCCACTGGCAGGGTAAGCCTTATTCGGCTTGTTGACAATTAGTTGAGCTGCTCTTCTTTTTTCTTGTTATTGTTGTTGTGCATTTAATTTATGTGCTTGACGTGACACTTGCTATCGCTGTGTCTTCGGGCTGGCCGTGGCTGCTGCCTGCTGCCTGCTGCCTGTTGGCTGCAAAAATTCGTCAGCACATGACCATGGCTGCGGCTCGGGGCTGGGGGCTGAGGGTGCGGGGGCCGAGACTTGGGGTATGGGAATGAGTTTGGTTGTGGGGAGAGCTGAAGATGTGGTCATGGGCTGCCTAATATGCGACAGCCGCCGCCTGTTAACACATCGGTGAACCTCAAAATATGAAAACCGAAACCGAAACGAGCGCGCTTGGACCAAGGGGACCCCACACCGGTCTACCAACGACGTCGACGGCGACGGCGACGGTAACGGCAACGTTGACGTCGGCGTCAGCGTCGTCAGAGCTCCTAACGAGGTGTCCAGGCGGACGACATTCGAGCCTGTGTGGTGATGACGGTGCGAGTGAGACAAGCCGAGCCGATCCGAGATGAGCCGGCGATTGAATTTCACACGTGGCTTAGTGTCCGCCCGCATTAAGTACGCTTCATTGGCTGAGCGCACTGAGTACTGGAACAGGCTGCCCGTCAGGCATTTCTATAGAGTGAGAGTGAGAGAGAGAGGGAGCGTGAGCGAGAGGCAGCGCGAAAGCGCCGCTGAGTGAAATAGCTGCAGATTTTTTGTTCAGTTTTTATGGCTTTCGTTTTATTTATTTTTGCTTGTGCCAAGTCTTGGCGAGTGGGCGAGCTTTAATGCAAATGCCCTGCACATCGCCATCTTGGCTGGCGATGGCTGCTGATCTCGCCATCTTGGACTGTCAATTGCGACTCGGGGCTCTGGGTCTCTGGTCGCAGTCGCGGGCTCTGACTGTGGCTCCACTTGCATTTGGTCATGGCCATTGTTCTGAGGTGCTGCTAGCAGTGATGACATTCCACAGATTAGGCGGCCGCAGCGAGAGTGAGTGAGAGGGCGAGTGAGAGAGAGAGAGAGAGAGAGAGAGAGGGAGGGAGGGCGGCAGTCAGAGCGAGAGAGGGATGGAATGAGAGCGAAAGGCGAGAGAGGGTGCCCCGGAGGGAGTCGCAGTCGCAGTGTTGCCAATGGATGGCTGCCTGGCTGGCTGGCTGCGTTGGTGACGGCGGTGCCATATCCTGCCAAGCTTCACGGCTGCGTATGAATGAGTTATTTCGGACTTAATCGCAGCGCTTGCATCTCGTCGCCATGGAGCAAAGAGGAGGCAAAAATACTTTTGGCGCGACTGTGTCCACGTTTTGTTTCAGGCCCGGCTTTGGTGTCCTCCATTTGATTGAACTGCTCAATGAAATATGCAAATCTGTTTGCTGGGCCGCCGCCGAAGCGGTCGCTTAATCAACTGCAAGCTTGCCAGCCTGCCAGGCAGACAGGCGGACAGACAGGCAGACAGACAGACAGCCAGACTGTCCCAGCGAACGTTTTGTGCCTCATCATCATCATCATCGTCACCAGCGTCGCGGAGAGTCGCCATCGTTGGGTTTGCATCTGAGTCCGCGCCTGCGTCTGCATCTGCGTCTGCGTCTGCGTCCGCGTCTGCGCCTTCGCGCTCGCCTTCGCCTTTTGCGTCCGCACATTTGTGGTCTTTTGGGGCAATCTTAAATATCCTGCTGGTGGGTAAATTTTTCTCTTATGTGCTTTGCGCTTTTTGCCAGCTTTATCGGATCGGCGAGCCGAAGTCACGATTTCTACAGTAAGAAGCTGCAGTTGTTGCAGTTGTTGCAGTTGTTGCTACGTTAACTTCAGTCTCCTTTCTGCCTATCCCCTGCTGCTGCCCGCTGCTACAACTGTGGCCAGCTCGCATATTTCTAGCAATCAAATGTCAGCTTCTCAAACTCTAGGCAGCACTCTAATTAAACTGTGCCACCGTCGGAGGTGTGCTAATTACACTTAATTGCAGTTGTTAACAAGCCACTTGTCAAAGTGTAACACCCGAAACCGTTGCCAAAAACCTGACAGCAATTGCAACTCAATCAGCGCTAAATATTTCGCAAATGCCACTTGGCCGCAACGTCCATCAAAAGTAGTCACAACTGTACCCAGATCAAAATTTTCCGACCGAGCTCAATTAACATTCAGCACTGTCCAATTCGATCGCTATTTGACCAGACTCTAGCCTTTACAATTGCATTGACTCAATCTTCTTGGACCACTCGAGAACTATGGAGCATAAGTTCATTTAACCGAATGTCTCATCTGCATGGACTTTTCTAGTTATCTGTTCAGCCTGCCTGACTGAGTATACACGATTTACATATTCTTAAGCACACTTGCTCAATATCTATGAGTATAACACGTAAGAGAGCTCTTGTCGGGAGTGCTCGACTTGAATATGCCCGGACACAGCTTTAGCCTTTTGCCAAAGCTGCAAAGCTTTAAACAATTGAAGTTTCTCGTCTATTTAGCAACATAAATATTATTTTCGAAACAATAAATTTACTAAGTCAAGCTCTAAAAATATTCATATCTCTTCAAATAGTTTATGCTTGATATAGAGTTTCTATGTAAATTAGAAATTTATCAATGATTGGAAACTTGTTTAGCAGAATCGATGAGTAGATTTTAGATGGATTTATATACGAACAGATGGACAGACGAATAGAGTTCGATAGACGTTTGATACTGATCAAAATTATATATTTGACCTGTCGAGCGGAACTTAACGAATCAAAGTTCAAATTGATTTCCGATCCATAGACATTCGTCTATTAAATTAAATCTATAAATGTCGATAGAGATCGCAATGAGAAAGAAACTTAATTAAGATTTTACATCAACTTTTGTCTAATGAATGACTTTGAATACTCTGATTCATAAACCTTTTCATCAGTGTTTATTTCCATGCAATCTCAACAACATTGTCATTGTCACTTCATTGTTTTAGCCATTAGTTCATTGCGTCACATTCCTGAAGTTTTAAGGCTTAAGTCATATCTTTTTTGAGTTCTAGATGTAAAATTAAATTTCGTTTAAAATATTACCAACGCTCATGCTGCTCTAATGACTAATGTAAGCTCTAATGAAAATTGATGAGCTACCAAATAGTAGATCAAAGCATGCAATAATCGTGGCTTAATGCATTTTCTATTGTACAAATTATTTAATAATTAGATATGAAAAAAAAAAACATTTGCAGCGCTTATGCTGCTCTAATGACTAATGTAAGCTCTAATGAGAATTAATCAGCTTTCTAAACGTCGATCCAAGCGTGCAATAATCGTGGCTAAATTTGTTTATAGTTTTGTCTATTACACAAAATATTTAACAATATTTTAATCGACATGAAAAAAACATTTGCAGCGCTTATGCTGCTCTAATGACTAATGTAAGCTCTAAGGAAAATTGATGAGCTAATGAAAATAGCTAAACATTTTTTATATATTTTTTTGACTGTTATAACAAATATTTAACAATATTAAAATTATACCTATAATTCTGTTAACATTAAAAAATAAAATGAGCTTTGCGTTTTCAGGCTAGGAGCTTAGCTCTCAGCTACTTGGCAGCTGGCATCTGAGGCTCATCTCAAGTCAGTTAGTTGGCAACTAGCGCCACTTGCTACATTTGCTGGGCACACCTCAAAAAGTGTGTGTGTGTGTTTGTGTGTGTGTAATATGTTTATGCAATGCGCATCTTAAAGATACATAGTCATAGCAAACAAGCAGGCAGCCAGGCAGGCAGCAGATTGCAGCTATCGATAACGTGACTGCGACTGCGACTGCGACTGCGACTGCGACTGCTACTGCGACTTCGACTGTGGCTTAATATTTGCGTTTGTGGCGTTAATTATGGGTTCGCTGTTTCTTTGATTGTTTATTTGTTTGTTTTCATTCGCCGTTCGCCATTCCATTGAGGAAGGAGCTGCAGTCGCAGTCGCAGTCGCAGTCGCCGTCGCCGTCGCAGTTGCAGTTCGACTCTGCTTTGTCGTTGTACAATTGTTGTTGGTCGTGTAATTCCGGTTCGTGCAATGATAATTATATTAATTTGCCATCGAATGAGCGGCAAGTGATATCGTTGTTGTCGTTGCAAGCCAGTTAGTCATTCTCTCAGTCCCCCAGTCAGTCAAAGAGCCAAACACTGCAGCCGTCGCTTTGTCAATTCTTCGTACGAGTCTTGCTTATCAATTTGTATCTTGTATATCTCTGTCTGCTCCTATACATATATATTTATATATATATATATATAGATGTACTAAACAAATATATATGTCTTGTGCCTGTGCCGTGGCTTCTATCGACATGGCAGTTGCTGCTGCTGCTGCGGAGCTGTTCGAGATCTACAGTTGCGGCTGCTGCTGCTGCTGGCTGCCATTACAAAACAATTGAGATTGAGGATTGATTGAGGCTGACTCTAAACTTTAACTGCAAGTGGCCCAAACAGCTGATGTGACTATAATTATGCCAACAGTAGCAGCAGCAGCAGCAGCAACATGGCCAAGCAACCGACAACAGACAATCGAGCAACAACAACAGTTCATGGTATTCATTTTGGCTTGCGGAATGCACCTGAGAGCGGCGCATTGCATAAGTGAGCTGAGGAACGACAATAGCAGATTGCCAGGATATTCGATATTCAAGAGAGAGGGAGCGAGAAAGCAACATGTGAGGGACAGCTCACAAATCCGAGGAGCTGTCATAAAGATTACTGCCCTGGGCTCCGTCAATGTGGGCATGAAGACGCGTGTAGTTCGATCCTATGCAATATATTATACCTGCCACCGAACGCAGCTCTTTCACTCAATTGCCCGCCCTCAGCCCCTGTTCCACACACCTGCAACTGCGACTGCGTGGCATACAAGACAAATGAGCACTCTATTATCGTATTTCTGCTTTTGCTGCTGCTTCATTTGTCTTTCGACTCGATGTGATGGAATCGAAATCGATCGCAACTGGGAAGGGCGGGCTGACTTGCTGTGCCATATAATGAGATATAGTTAGTTATAATATGATTAGCATGAATTTCCCTCTACTCGGATTGCTTCTATATGCTAAGCTTGCATCGCGAATTCAGAGTTTTATTTGGCTATATATTTTATTTTATGATTGATAGATTGATGCAGTCAGTCCACATTTGTGGACAATAAATCGTGACAAAGTCTTAGTTTATTTTAGATTGTTAATCTAAACTATATGAGGTAGATAAAGTGGCATTGCGAATCAGTCAATAGACCAACTCATATTGTTAATATATAAGCTATAATTTTAGGCTGATCTATAAATGCGGCAATGTCTTCGTCGGAGTTCGTAAAATCTATATAGTTAGATATTGACAATGACAATGACAATGACAGTGACAATGACAATGACAATGACAATGACAATGACAATGACAATGACAATGACAATGACAATGACAATGACAATGACAATGACAATGACAATGACAATGACAATGACAATGACAATGACAATGACAATGACAATGACAATGACAATGACAATGACAATGACAATGACAATGACAATGACAATGACAATGACAATGACAATGACAATGACAATGACAATGACAATGACAATGACAATGACAATGACAATGACAATGACAATGACAATGACAATGACAATGACAATGACAATGACAATGACAATGACAATGACAATGACAATGACAATGACAATGACAATGACAATGACAATGACAATGACAATGACAATGACAATGACAATGACAATGACAATGACAATGACAATGACAATGACAATGACAATGACAATGACAATGACAATGACAATGACAATGACAATGACAATGACAATGACAATGACAATGACAATGACAATGACAATGACAATGACAATGACAATGACAATGACAATGACAATGACAATGACAATGACAATGACAATGACAATGACAATGACAATGACAATGACAATGACAATGACAATGACAATGACAATGACAATGACAATGACAATGACAATGACAATGACAATGACAATGACAATGACAATGACAATGACAATGACAATGACAATGACAATGACAATGACAATGACAATGACAATGACAATGACAATGACAATGACAATGACAATGACAATGACAATGACAATGACAATGACAATGACAATGACAATGACAATGACAATGACAATGACAATGACAATGACAATGACAATGACAATGACAATGACAATGACAATGACAATGACAATGACAATGACAATGATCAGTATGATAACTGTCCATTATGATAACAATGTAATCAGGAATATAATAATACAGATAATGATACTGATCAATCTAATAAAATTGATAATATTAACTGTAATAATATAGAGCACGTTTCGTATGCATACCTGTAATTTGAACGGCTAATATTAGCTCAGCGTTGGGTGGGCAGCAGGGGTGGGGCGAGTGGAGCTTGTTGCGCTGCGGCTCATACTCTATCATTTATCTTTTGCTAATGCCTGTCGGCTGGCCGGTTCGTCTTGCTCACGTCCGGCGAAGCTCTTTTGTCTGCTCGTCGATTTGTATTTCATTGTCTCGGACGTCGGCGGCTGCGACACGAGAATCGTCGCATCATCCGCAGCGCTGCGTCTGCCCAACGACTACTATGCTCGAGCGGTTGGCTGGGGGCTGCGTGGCGCATCCTCGTCACATGTGCAAATGGTGGTCCAATCTGTCATTCCAGCTGGCTGGCTGCGATTGGAACAGCGCCTGTAAGTTCCAGGCGGGTTCCAGGCGGGTTCCAATCGGGTGGTCGTTTAGGTCGAGCCGCTGCCGTCGCTGCAGAAGCTTCGTCGCCGATATTTATCTCGTGTGGCATTTCAGTTTAGTATTTTTCTTATTATTATTTTGTTGTTTTCTTATTTTTTTTCTTTTTTTTACGCTCGCCCGCTGTCATTCAAGCATTCAACCTTTGTGTGAGGTGTTCCTGGCTGCGACGACTGCTCATCAACAACTCTCTACTCCACTCGTACTGCCTCCTCAAAGACGAAATGCAGAATTATGAATCGGCATGTTTTACATGTGCGGGAGGTCTTGTAAAAAATCGAAGCACAAAGGTAGATGTCAGCCAACTGAAAGAGAGAGGGAACAAAAAGTAAAAATAAGATTGAATTGGAATTGTACCTGTCGCTCAATGCGAGAATCTCCGGACCTGTTGCCGTCAAATCTTGAATTAAATGTTGTGAAATTGGACACTTCAAAACAAAAACACACGAGTGAATTGGACTCGGTCTACGTGTAAGTCGTAAGAGAAGCGCGCGACCCGTTCCCGATGCGCTTGGGAATGAGGCTAAGGCTGACGTCGTGGCTGAGGATAACGACAAAAAAGGAACTATCATTCTACATAATTATCAATCTGGTTTCGGGTATGCTATGCTGTCCTTTGTCTTTTCGTCTCTCGTCTCTCGTCTCACGTCTTTTGTTTTTTTCTGTGTTTTATTGCAATTACCGCGCCCGCTTTGTGTGGTCTCCAAGTGTTTCTCTGATGCATGTCAAAGCTGCTGGCTGCTGGCTGCTGGCTGCTTCTTCTTCTACTCGCTGCTGCTCAATTGCGGTAGAAGATTAATGGCTACGCAATTAATCAGTGACATCTACCCGGGCGCCATCAACAATTTTTACAGCACTTGCAGCGCTTCCTTCAAGCCCACCTCAGCTGGCCGCAAGTCTGCTTGGGGTCTCTCTCTCGTCTAGAAATGATGATGTTCCCTGTGCTTGTCTCTGTCTTTGCCATTGTTATTTGACACTTTGCTTGGGCCAATCAACACCAATGCCAGGCGAGGCGCCAATGTTCGCCATCGCCCAAGCTGTCGTCGTCGCCGTCGCCGTCGCCGTCATCGCATTACTTCCACACCAAATAGTTCAGCCTATGAAAATAATAACTGTGGGAACCGCATTTGGTGCCTCCGTTCGCCAGCTATGCCCCGGCCGATCGGTTCGGCTCGTTCGCTTCATTGCCGTTTTATTGGTTGAAAATAAGTTAATAACATGGACGTCGCCGGCCAAGACAAAGACTGGCATATCCTTTGCCTTTGCCTTCGCCTTCGTCTTCGCCTTCGCCTTCGCCTTGGCCTCTGCCTTTGGTAGAAACAATAACCATGCAACAATATTGCCGACTCTGAAACTCAACGAGTTGTTGCTGCTGCCGCTGCTGCAGCGGAAGCCGCTTAAGGTCGCTTTCAACAGCTAAGCCAAACAGCCAAAGTATATCATCATAACCACCTACTTCCATAGCAACGCAATTGGCGGGCCCGAGCCTCGATGAGAGAGCAGCAACAGCAGCAGCAGCAGCAGCAGCAGCGCCAACTGCTGCGTCGCCTGAGGGCACCAAATCGAAGACGCCGCCGCCACTGATAATGATGAAGGTGTTGCTGTTGTTGTTGTTGTTGCTGTTGCTGTTGCCCTGTGCTGCTTGCTGCTTGGTGTTGCTGCTGATGACGCCGATGACGCGAATGCCCAGTCGAGAGATGCCGCAACTGGCCAAACCTCCAAGCAGCCGAGTTCAACCTTTTGTCACGCTACCAAAGCAAATTATATTTATTCCTTATATATCTCATATAAAAGCCTATATATATATATATACATCGATGATCTTCAGCATTCAGAGTCAGCTGGACTGTGAGGTGCAGCTCATGTAGCGCACTCATTGGGCCTGGCTGGCTGGCGCCGCGTTGCGCCGCTAAATGGGATCAGTTTTGGTAACGATTTAACGAGTTGATTTCACTTCAGCGATTGCCGCCGAACCCGAACCCGAACCGGATTAGCAGTTTGCATCGTCTGTTTCTGTTACTGTTGCTGGCTGCGGCTCTGTCTGTGGATCTCGCACTGCGGCTGCGCGGTGGCCATGGCCAATGTCTACACAACAAGGTGACGGCTTATAATGACGGCCGCGGCCGGATCGGACAATGGGCCGGCCTAAGACTGAGCCGCAGACGCAGACCGGGACGACTCTGGCTCTGGCTCTGACTCTGGCTAAAGCTGAGGCGTTTGTACCTCCCATGGCCAGGCTGAATCGCGCTCCTGTTGAGGCCTTTGATGCTCATCCAGCTTGCATGCGTTTTATTTTATTTTATTTTATTTTCTTCTTCTGCTGCTGCTGCTGCTTCTCCTCCTCCTTTTTGTTTGGCTGCCTGCCTGCCCCTTGTTGTTGAACGTGGTCTGCCTGTGCGTCTCCTCTTTTGGGGCTTTGTCAGGGGCGTTACCCAGTGATCATCACGCGTTTGCGCTGCTTTTGTTTTCCTTTTCTCTTCCTTTTTTCTCCCTTTGCTTAATGGGTGTTATTTTGTTTTGCCGTAAATATTTTTGCAATGGGCGCTAATTAAGTTTGGCTCTGGCGATCTGCATCCTTCGCACTTTGTTATGTGTGAAACTTTTAAATTTCGCGCGTCGGCAAACATGAAAACCAAACGCACAGCGCTCACCAAATTACCGACCATTAATGGGGCATCAGCCCATGCCCATGCCCATGCCCATGCCCATGCCCCTGCCCACGCCCCCCTTGCCTGCTCCACCTATCAGCAGCCTCGCCACATACGGCTTGTATAACACGTACAACACTCTAAATATTGTTTGCATGTTGCCTCTCGCTGCTGCATGATTGCTTGCCCCTTTTGCATGAATAGGTGTTGGAATGCGTCGCGTATACGCCCGATGAGCCGAGCATGATCTACGATCTGTCGAAGTGAACTCAACTCCACGATTCGGCCAAGAATGACAAGCAAAAGCTTCAGCCTAGAGCTGTGAAATGAACTCGGTGACTCAGGCAGCTCGACGCTGCAAGCTTAGTAGCTGTTTCAAATCGATTGGCTAATAAATTAGCGTTAATGTCGGCTACTATTCGAGTGTCGTCAGAAATTGTTAAGATCTAAGTCATGCGCTGAGCTGTCAAGCGACGACCGCAGCATTTGAAAATCTCTTCCCATTGATTGACCGAGAAAAAAATGAATTCTTTCAGTTGAATCAACCAACGCTAATCAACCGAATTCCTTATCGGCTTAATTGCCCCGATGTGTGCGTGTGTGTGGTTACAGAAGTCACTTGACTAAGACCTCCGACCAGCACAATTTATGATTTACGTTTAATTCGTAAATACGCTTATGAGAGCAATACTAATTATGTTTTAATTCAGGTGGATTTTATTTTAATTGATACGCTTTTCGCCCTCGCACTCGATTTGTCATGCTTTGCCTATTACTCATACACCAGGCGCGTCATTAATATTAGGTAATAATAAATTCGAAACACAGGGCGATCGATCGATTGGCCCAGGCCGATTACAACTGCATGCCAGCCATAGGCGAACCATTCCGAAAAGATTTTCGTGGAGGTAACCCCAGTTAGAGGCACTCAATATTTATTGGATTGATCATGTTTTGCGCATGGTGAAATTTAGCTTACAATTTGCGGTACTAAACGCACGCTCTCTCTCTCTCTCTCTCTCTCTCTCGCACACCTTACGGCCGATTTGCTGTCTCGCGGCGACGCGAAGAAATTCATGAATGAACCGCAATTGCGACGCCAACCATCATTGTGTGTGTGTGAGAGAGGGAGAGAGAGAGCTAGCCTGACTAGCCAGCTGCATGGCAGACACCACTGCGTATGAGTAATATCACAAGTCTTGTGAAATTGAACGGAAATAACTGAAATTTTGTACGAAGCTCCGTGACGTCGGCAAGTTTTTTTTTCCAAATAACGTTTATCTCTTGCTTTCCCTCTCTGTCTCTCTCTCTCTCTCTCGCTCTCCTGCCCGGCTTGCGTGGGACCCAACATTTTTCAAACCAGCAATAACTATTAGCGATGAATAACGCACGGCTTGCACCTTGCCGCAGTCAGCGCGAATCGGAAGTGATGTATACCAAACGTAGCTAGAGGCTTACACTTCCGCCGGCTGAATCGTTGCGGCCCAAATTTCAATTCCAACACGCTTACGCTGAACTGATAACAGGCCGCAAACACCTCATTGATAATAAAAATCATTGTTAACATTTGTTCATATTTTATAAAGTATTTTTCTATTTAAAAATTATGTTGTTCCGGCCAAAAGTCCAAATGACTTTGTTTATTTTGCAAAAAAAAAAAAGAATAAATGTAGAGAGGTGAAAAGTAAATAAAATACTCACAAAATGAGAGCCAATACGAAGCGCTCACAACGCGCTTGGCTCAGCGTTCAGCTGGCGAACGTTTTTCTATATGGAGGAACAGCTGATCAAGCCGAGAGCGCCAGCTGGCCCACTACTAAATCGTCAAAACAAAGAGAGCGAGAGAGCGACCGTGAGAGAAGGGCAACGAGCGTCAGGCGACGTCAGAAAGCAACGTTCTTAACGACTCCCGCACTGCGCTACATCGACACAAGCCGTTTCGCTGCTTAAGCTTCTTATGAATGCATTATTTGTATAACAATCGTAATGAAAATATGCTAATAATAATTATTGTCTTTATTGCAATCATGGAAGAGACAACTGAGTCAGTTGAGCGTGACGAAGCTGTTGCCAAGCGCATTACACAATTGATATGCCTCAGTCCAGATCAACCACTTGCAGGGCACACTCACAGTTATTCATTGTTTCTGCTCAGCTGGTCGGCAACTGTCGCCGGCTGCTCGGGCGACGCTCGTCGGGCTTGTGTGTGTACAACAGCTGTTGGTAGCTGTGATTGGCAAGGCCAGCGATGTGTTAGGAGGGCGGCGTCATCTACTTAATTCAGCAATATTCACGCCGTCTAACTATTATAATTAACATTATATAGAACAACTAACTTGATTTCCATTTATCGTCTCTTACTTATCGTTTTGGCAGCGACGCTGACGCTGGCACTGGCACTCTGCTCACACACACGCGCGCAATTAGATTGTCGATTCACTCAACTCACTCACTCACACACACACACACACACACACAGAAACGCGCGCGCAGAGGCGGTCGCGAATCTGCGCGCCACGCACACATGAACGCTTACTCACACAGACAAATATAACTTCTCGGCCAGAGGGGGCCACCTCGTTATACTCCTCATTAGTACGCTCATAGTTACTGAAGAGTTCAGTTCGTTTGCTGCTGCTGCGGTTCTGCCGCTGCCTCTGAGATTCTGCCGCTGCCGCTGTCGCCGTCGCTGCCGCTGCTTGAGCCTCTGCCTTAGCTGTTGCTGCGGCCGCTCTCTGGCTGCGAAAGCTGGCAAATATCTACACAGAGAGCCAGCCCGAATTCGATCGCCAGGCACTCGACTCAAATCAAATCAAAACAGGCAGTCGAACGCAGCGCGTCGACGTTTTTCCAATAATATATCTGCAAGATACTAATTCGTAAAATATATACACACACACACAGATATAAATATATATTTTTTTTCTGTTTTTTATACGTGAAACGAAGTTTTTACTTGCCTGTTGAGTGTTTTTGTTATTATTGAATTATTGTTCTCGAAGTGCACTTTCATATCGCGAGTTTATTGCTTTACAGCCAGAGACGTGCGCTCTCTCTCGCTGAAACACATTTTTTTTTTGCCTGAACTATTGAACTATATACAGTACATATAAACACACACACACACATACATATATATATTTATATATATATATAGCCTTGACATTGCAAAGGTTTTTCCAGCGCAGCTTGCACAGGACTCATTGGAAATTTATGTGTAAATGGTGCGTATTAATTTCACTAATTTTCGAAACACCTAGCCTTAAGCTACACACACACACACACACACACATGCACATGTCCGACATTTACCCCATCAATTGCCTTATCGAGTCACCGAGTTATTTTCCTGTTGTTGTTGGCATTGTTTTTGGCTGTGCACTTTATATTTTTTAAACCAAGCGAACCTGATGATGCGTGTTCCACCCACTGATAAGTGGCCCACGACACACGACTAGCCAGCTACTTCTCTCTCTCTCTCTCTCTATATATATATATATATATATATATATACAAATGTCGGGAGAGAAACAGTTGTTCTAGAAGAATTAGAGAAGCGGAAGTTCGGAATTCTTGAGTGTAGATGTAACTGGCTCGAATGGGGCTGGCGCTATCCTGACCTACATATGTGTACATGCCCAACTGCTGTTGCAACTGGCATTGCGCGCTATGCGCCCTGGAATTTGATGTAATCAGAGCTGGAGTAAGCCGCCTTTCCCGGGAAATCGTAGTCGAACGGTATCAGCGCAGCGCAGCGCGAACGGGAGCTCAGCTTGGGCCACACGGCCGGCAGCAGAGCGACTGTGGCTACCCTGGAAGTGGGCGGGTATGCCGAACCAGAGTTGAACTGTCACCTGGCATGGCCAGCGTGCCTGACTCAAGTCGACAGCGCACGGCTCTTTTGTTGAGCTGCGGCATTCGGCGGCAGTTACCAAAAACAAGTTCAATTCAAATCAAACATGTGAAATTAATTTACACGTTCGGGGCGTGGCGCATGGCAGACAAGCGCTGGACAGTGGGCAGTGGGTGTTGGGTGGGGTGACGGGCTGCCAAAGGGGCGAGGGGCGAGTGGGCGAGTGGGCAAGTGGGCAAGCAGGGAAAGGGGAGCCTCGTGTTTGGCAACAGCAACAAGTCAGAGCGTGCGCGACGATGCGTCAGCAACAACGCCGGCATTTTGGCATGGACAAGGTCCGGACCACCACAACACAAGAGAGCGAGCGGGTGAGCGAGTGAGCGTGCGAGCGAGGGAGAGCGAGAGTGAGCTGTAGTGCGAACGAAAGAGAGAAGCAGGGTTAAAAGACAAGAGACAAACGGCCGATGCCAATAGCAACGTTGACTTCAGCCACATAAAGCCAACTCCAATGAATTTCACAAAAGTGTGCAAGAAGCCAGCGGGGTAAGTTCGTTGACTTTGTAGCGCAGTGTTGCTGACACTGTGTGCGTGTGTGTGTGCGTGTGTGTGTGTGTGTGTTGCGGAGATTCGCTTATGCCTGATGATTCAGCCAAATTAAGACTTTTATTTTAAATAATTATGTCAGCAGACGCACACACACACACACACACACACACACACATACACACATATAACATAACAACAACAACAACAGCAATGACAACAACAACAAACGATAACGATAACGACAGGCCAAGCACGTTTTGGCCAAATCATTTCTTAACCCAATACACGCAATGAAACACAAACAAAAGCGAAGGCAAACAGAAACAAAAACAAAAAAGAAAACAGAAAAAAAACACTTGACTAACGGGAATCCCCTTCACAACAAACTGCATTGTTTTGATCATTTTGACAGACGACAACTGTTGCTCAGCTTCTAGCCAGCAGCAGCAGCAGCAGCAGCAACACAAAAAACACTAGCAAAACGGCCAACACGAGGAAAGCGCGAGAGACGACGACGACGGCGAAGCCGCAACAGCAGCACAGTGCCCGAGGATGTCCTCCACAGCCCACACAGAGTCCACGCAGCTGGAGATCGCTGCTAATGCTCGCCTTGCTCATGGGTCAGCTGCAGGAGCTGGTGCGTCCCGGCGATGGAGGCGGCGGCGGTGGTGCGGGCCTTGCTTTGGCCGCACCATCCATTGCAGCGACACCAGCGGCACCACTCATGGACATGAGCACGGCCAAGCCCGGTGTAGCGCGGCAAGCGAATCGCACGCGCCTCCAGAAGCGACACGACAGCAACAGCTTCAAGTTGCGCTTCCAGCGTGAACTGAGTAGCCCCGTGCTGGACTGGAGCAATGGCTGCGGCGGCAATTGGACCGGGCCCGACGACCTCACCAGGCGCCTGAGGCCACCCGACAATCGCTGCGCCCATCACAAAAAGGTACGTAAGCGGCTCAAATAGCCACGGCATTCCCCGGCCTCAAATCAATCAGCAAATTCGCGTATCAATCGTAATCTTTATGGGGCATTTCACTTGGCCGGGTCTAAGCACTGGAAAAGTTTGACAGCCAACGAGTGGCGGCTGATGTTGAAAGTTGAAATTCATTTAACTCTGATTACATTTAAAAGGCATCCATAAAGAGTCTGAGTCTGAGCTATGCTCGAAGAGCGAGTGAAGTACAGCACCTGGACTACACAGGTGAACAGAACTTGGCAATCAAATGGCAGTGTAGAAGCAGCAATCACAGCTGACTAAAACGTCTTGACGAGGCACAAATTCTCAAAAATATATTGAAGAATTTTGATTAAAGATGAAAAAATTATTTTGTTGGCTTAGTAATTATTTTAGAGCTGCACAAGTTTGTTTCATAATAAAACCAAAATTGATAAACTTAATTTCAATAATAATATATTTTTTGACTAGCTAACTATATGACATTAATGCTAAAATATAAGTTTAACTTTTTGCTCTTAGATAACTATCAAAAACTACAGTTTTTTTCGCAATTCAAATCATTAAAATCTCCTCGCTCATCAACTCGGCGCACAGAGTCTTCCACATATTAATTGGCATTGTTTTTGTTGTTGCAGCTGCTACGCACACTGCAGAACAATACGGGCCGTGAGCTGCGGCAAATGCAGAATGAGAACAGACGCCGCAAATCAGTGCACTCGGTGAAGGCGCAGGACACAGCGGCCAATCAGGCGATCGACATCTCGAAGCACAAGACGTGGGATCTGCACAGCAGCCAATACAGCTTTCTGCCCAGGCTGAATGTCAGTGCTCCGAAGGTAAGTTAACAACTTTTCAAATACAATTTGCAGGCGCGAAGCAATCAATTTGATTAGAGCCAAGAGCTGAGAGCCACTGCCTGGCAGTGGGTCACGTGAGGCAGCATTTCACCCGTTCGTCATTGCGTAGGTGCAAAGTAAATAATATAAAAAGCCGTCACAAGCCAACAGAGCGCGAGTCAGTCATATGAGTGCGGTCATCGAGCGAGGGCCGCTCCACAAGTAGCGCCGGGCAGCAACATCAAGTATACGCCGTGTGCGGTATGAATCGGCGCACGCGACTTTCCTCAATGTCAGCTGAGGCACGTTCCATTAGAACTAAATATACATGAATATAATTATTCATATATACATACTGATACATATAGACGCGGGGCTTCATTTCATATGTCGGCTAATTTGTTGGGAAAACAAAAACAAAACCTCAATCGAGGCAAGCAAACAAAACAAAACGAAACAACAGAGCCACGCGCCGATCCTATACGTATTAGCCGGGCAGCTGATCGAAACGTGATCGTTAATATGCATATCATTTCGATATGGAACGCATATATTATAGCTGCTCTCGGCTCTTGTCTTTCGAATTCGGATTTCATTTGCGATCCCCTCGTAAAAGCTAATGATGCGCTAAAAGCCAAATACACGTAGCGAATCACGCGATTTAATAAAAACAAATATATATCAACATAAAAAACATGTAAGAACTTTCCACAGGGTTGTAACCGACTGACGCATGCGCGCTCGCCGGGCGAGTAAATTTGAATATGAATATATATATATGTATTCAAATATATAGGCCAGGCTACAGCCGGCATGTGATCAGACCCTTTCGAATCATGAATGGGGCTGATAATGGCTTCAACTTTGCGAATAATATTTACCAGCTGCGAGAGTGTTGCCAGAGCAAAGCAACAGCCTGATGACAGTAGCCGCATTTTAAGTGCTTGTATAAGTCTACAAGCACACAAACTGACTTATCTAGCATACCTGCTCAAGTCAGAAATGGGAAGTAGATTACGTCCAACTTGGGGTAAAATGACGCTAAGCTATAAAACTTATCTGCGGAATCTAAAGATTAAAACGAATGCCGACTATACTACATATGTGTGTATATAAATATATATGTGTCTATGTGTATATATATTTATATATATATCCATATATATATACTAAAATTTATTGTCAAACAATCGCACTACTATTTTTATGAACAACAAATTATTTTTTCACTTCTTACTCTTTTCTTATATATATATATATACACATATATATATATATATATTTTTTTTGTTGTATATATATATACATATGTTTATATAAATATAAATAAATTAATAAATATATATATTCGGAGATATGTATTAAGTTTTATTGTCAAACAGTCGCGCTACTATTTTTATGAACAACAAATTATATTTTCATTTCTTACTATTTTATATATATATATTTATATATATATATATATATACATATATACATATATGTACTACATTTTGTTGATTCTTCTTTCTTGAGCCCCAAAGTGCACAAGTTTCTAAATTTGTGTGTTTATCACTAAATTTTGGTGTCAAACAGTCGCACTACTATTTTTATGCAAGACTGTACATTTATATACGCATAGACGTATATATATATATCTATATATATATATATATAAGAGTAAAAAGTGATGCATGTATTGCTCTGGGAAAAAACCAACGCGTTCTGCAAAGCTCAGATATTTGTTGTATAATTTTAGAACTTTCGATTAACGTAGTCACAAAGAAGGTGAAGTAAATATTTGATTGATACCCTGAACCGACTGAAAATGGCAATTGTGGGTAAAATGGCTTGGATAAAATGCATGTAACAGGCAGTAGGAGGCGTGGCAGAGCCCACAGTTGAGCTTGTCTTTTTTGTTTAGATTGGAAAGCGATTCGGACAGGATTCAGGGTATTTGCTAGTCGAGCAACTCCGCCTAGATAGAGATTTCTAACTTCCTTTTTTTGTTTTTTGCTGCGCTTTTATTGTAATTTTATTGCGCCTGTGCTCAAGTTGACCCTTGCCTTGGCTTTAAAGCTTAAAGAAAGAATTAGCTCATATAAGAGAGAGTGTGGCCCGCACTCCCTCCCCCTCTCCCTCTATTTGTCTGTCTTTCACGCTGTCTGAGCTGAGCTTAGCGACAGTTGCTTGGCTAATTCCCAGGTGATGCTGCTGCTGTGCTATGTTCTATACTTAGACAGCTAACATCATCATCAAACACATTAACCAGCAATAGTGTCTCCGTGTGCGTGTGTGTGTTTAATAATAATTGGCTTAATAATGGGCGGCTTTCGCTGAATTTCTTATTGACGTCACTGGAGTCGCGCATAGGAAAAAACCCAAAAAAAAAGAGAGAGAGAAATCGTTAGTGTTTCGGCCAGAGGTCCGCAAATGATGTGATTTGTTAACCGATTATAATGATGTTTATTGTGAGGTACTCTCCCAATCACACGCACACTCACAGTCACAGTCACAGTCACAGTCACAGTCACAGTCACAGTCACTGGACGATGAGGTGTTGATGTTATTCTTGTAATATCGATGACGACCCAGGAAACGTGGGTGTGGAGCCGTGGGTGACAGCTAATCGTGGCTATTTATAGCATGCCCTATAGACACAGAGTGCCATGAGTGTTGCTTGCGCAAATCACAAATCACATCATACAACAATTGGAGTTAGGGCCACACACATTACCAAGAACTTGCGGCTCACGCGGCCTTTTGACGTCACTGAAAGTTCAACAGCGAAGCATTTCGCACATATTCAAAGCTTTTGGGCGCTGCAAGGCGGGTGCAAGGGTGCCCCAGCGCCCAGCGCAGTTGATATGCTTGAGCAATCTAAGCACTCATATATTGTAAGTGAGACACACACACACACACACGCGCACAGAGGGCCACACGGATAGAACGATAGAGCGACATGGAACGCGCGCGAGAGCGCGTGAATCATGCGAATGAGCGAGCCGTGGATTCCCCCAGCAGCGGCATGAATGAAACAAACGCCGATAAGCGAATAGTCTGACGATGACGACCGACAACAACAACGAATGACGATGACGACGACGACGACGACGACGACGACGACGACGACGACGACGAACGACGAACGATACGAAGCGACGCGACGCGACGTCACTAGCACGCGGTCGCGAAATGCGTTGCGAAACCGAAAGCACAATTAAGCACAGTTAGCGAGAGAGGGAGAAAGGGAGATGGGCAAAAGGCGAACGGCGAACGGCGAACGGCGCGACGTATAGGCGAATAGGTGTTTAGGCGAATCGCTCGCTTTTCACTTTCAGGCAACGCGTCGTATGATTGATTTTTGATTATTAATCAGCATGGCGAGTTCAGTCAACTTGAGCGCACTGCACAATGCAGGGGCGTGGCCGAGGGCGGCTGTTTAACGGTTAGCAACCGGTTTTTAGCCAGAACAAACCGGTTGGCCGTGCGGCCGCACAATTGTTATTACACCGCCCCGTTGCTTATCAAAACGGATATTCGATCGATCTATGCCAGCCTGACGACGGCTGCCAACCAACGGCGATACGCTTTCGAACCGGCTCCTCAGCACTTGCCTTCCACTAATGAAAATCTGTGTGCTTTCCGTTTGTTTTCTTGCAGCTATCACTGCGGCGCGCACATGACGATCTGCAGTTCTACGTGGCCGCATTCAGCTATCTGCGGCACGCCCAGTTGCACTGGGACTATGAGAAATTACAGAAGCAGAGCGCGCTGTCGGCCGAGCTGATGCGCCTTCGCAGCAGCGCCCGCCTCGTCCTCTGCATCGTTGAGGAGGCGATCAATGGCAGCAGTCGGCTGTATCCGTCACACCACAAACGTCAGCGCCACAAGCCGCTGCTGCTGACGGTGCCGCGTGTGTCGATGGAGAAGCGGCTGCAGAAGCTGAAGACGCCGGTGGTGGAGCTGCATCGGCAGGCGGTGCTGGCCGCGCGCTATCAGCACGCCGCAGAGCCCAGGCAGCCGGACAGCCTGGATCTGCGGTTCCTCAAGTACCAGTACATCCAGTACCTGAAGCACATGACCAAGCTGCTGGCCAAGAATCGCAAAAGGGACTGCAAGGACAGTCCGCCGGCGAAGGCGCGACAAAGGCAGCGACCGGCGTAACGGCCCCACTTCGTAGGATTTAGTTCCATTTCGAATTCCCAGTGAGCCGAGCCAAGCATCCAGACTAAGAGCTCGCTCAATCCACACAGTCAGCTGACTTCATCAACTGAAACTCATTCTCAAAGACGGCTATGACGACATTCTAATCCGAACCGAACCCGAATCCTAAATAGCTTAAGTATTTATTACCGATCATTACATATATATCAACACTTCTGTTGTTGTTTTTTTTTTTATTTTTTTGTTCGTTCGTTTAGCTTAGGAATTCGCCGTATTATTTATTTGCAAAACATTCCTCACGCATTCTAAACGAAACATTCACTTAGCTCTAAGTCCAAAGTATTCCCAATGTTACCACGACATTTGCCTTGTATTACGATACTGTGATAATAGCTGATAGTTGGGCTGGCCGATCCCATCCCATTAAATTAATCAAGAATCTCATCAAACACACACACACACAAATGCAGCTGTGTTCATAAAAATAGTAGTGCTGCACTATATAAACCATAAGCCAATTGAAATGCTATTTATATATATATATATTCATTTAAATATTGATTTTAATATTCGTTACAAATTCTTTTCAACACACACACTAAAGTGTGTTTTCCAACACTGAGTGCTCTGTCGCACTATTATTTTAATGAACACTGAAATGTACGCAATTTACAATCCAACTTATTGGCAGATTAACTTATACTTGTATTAACTATTTGCTATACCCTAAGCGATTGAAAACACGAATTCAGGCTGTGCTGATTTTGTTGAACTGTATGTAACAGGCAGTAGCAGGCGTGGCCAAGCCCACAAAGTATGAATATTCCTGATCAGTGCGACGAGCGGAATCGTCGGCTTAAGTCTTATCTAAATTTAACTTTTTATCGATAAAAATCGATAATTCAGCATTGTTTTTGAGGCTTAATTTTTGTACATATTTTGTATTTTAAATACTTTGCCCCAATTCCCCTTTTTTGTTCAATTCAATTCAAATACTAGAGTCTTATGCTTTGGCAAATACCAACCTCTGTATGCCATTATTATTCCCTGAAAATTGCATTTAGAAATTCCAACTAGAAGAAAGAGTGTGTTCAAAGAGTATGCCCGTGTGTGTGTGTGTGTGTGTATGCATGTCTACAATGTATGTATAAAAGAATCGAAGCACGATTGGCATATCGCCGCTTCGCAGGGCTTAGATTATCTCCTAGACTAGAGCACTCTAAAATATTTTATTTATATTCTATTTAATAATATTATTAATATTTTTTAGTATTTGAATAGAACAGTTCTTTGTGAATTTAAAGTGAAGTGGGGAGGTATCTGAAATTCGTAAAATACAAAATCTCTGTATTCATTAATGAGACCTACACAGTCAATCTAAAATCTGCAGACAAATTATCGATCTTTATCTAGATCGAATCAGCTTCTCGTTCTGTTCAAAAATATATATGCCTTATGGGGTCTGCCACGCCCCTGCTGCCATTAAAAAAAAAACAGTATTGCCTGAATTCGCATTGGATGCAGGGTAGAAAACAGAGAAAATAAATAGAAAATATAAAAAATTAAAAATAAAAATATTTATAAAATTATAATAATTTAAGAAGGAATTAGTAATACACAAAAACCGAAAAAAATATATATGTATATATATATATATATATATATTTCTACAAATTATAAAAATAAATAAAACAGAAAACACCGAAAATGAAATGAATTTTTAATTGCTGAAGTAATAAAAACAAATAAAAATAATGCAAAAGGGCATTTAGCTTGGCTTGAAAACAAATACAACCTTTGGGCCCGCACACACGGGGTATGCACTCTATATATATATATATAGGTATAGGTATGAAATGCCGCAACAATTTAATTTGGAATTGTTGGAGTTTCCTTTTAATTGAAGCCAGAAGTAAATTACGCGGCATTTATAGACTTGTACAAATATTTTATGAGCCATATAATAATACCACAGAGGCATTGCGCTGATCTGTTTGTTGTTGTTGTTCTTGTTGTTGTTGTTGGGTTCCTTCTCAACCTTTTTACGACGCCAACTCAGCGACAATTTTGTTGTGTTTGCTGGTGTTGGTGTTGGTTCGGCATATTTTGGTTTTTTTTTTTTTGTTTTTGATTCTTTTGGCCTTATCGAAGCAGAGGAATCTACGCACACCCTGGACTTGGACTCGGCTCGGGGTCCATGGTCAAAATCTGAGGTTTTCGATGTGTTCGGGGCTTCCTTTTGTGTGCCACTAATGTCTTTCAGCTTCTCTCTCTCTCTCTCTCTCTCTCTCTCTCACTCTGTGTGCGTGTGAGTTTGTCGCGGTTTCCACCAATTGCCCTGCGCCTCGTCCGTTTATCTCACACAATCAGCAATTGTCATTAATTTCGGACGCTGTGTACGTGCTCCGATTTGTCTCTCTTGAATTCTCAGTGACTGATTCAACAATTTAATATGCAGCGGCAGCCAAGACCACGCCAGAACAGGCCAGGCCAGTGCATGCCATGCCATGCCAAACCACGGGGCGATCATCTCAGTGCCCCTGGGACACTAAAGATGCTTATCATTTTTGATTTTATTGTGACCCCGATGCAGCCTCTTGCCGCCGTGCAGAGAGACATGCAACTATGCGACCATTCACCAAAAACAGTGTATGTACACATACATATGCATGCCTCCATATGTGTCTTATATGCATTGTCTCCCTCCCAATTGCAGATGCACCCGCTTGGCCGGCAGCAACCCTTTGGCTGGTCGTAGCGCCGTTTTCTTTTTTTTAATGGACTTTCCAGCAAGTGCACGTAGCGCTCATCTATCTTAAGTTTTGATAGGTTTTTACGAGCGTATTTATGCGATGGCCTTTATTAAATTGAAAATTATGTCTTTCTATGAGAAATGTCTAAATTGTTGACTCCACTCTTGGCTAGGTACTAGGCCCACTGTCTGTGTGTGTGTGTGTGTGTCGAACATTTGTGGCTCTGTGTGTTCCTCAATGAACTTGCGCCCTGGGTCTGCAGCAGCGACTGGAACAGATTTAATCTAAATGTTTATTTGGTCTCTTTTTAGTTTATATTTATTTTTTTCTTTTTCTTTTTTTTTTGTTTTTTTTTTTTTGTTTTTTGGTTTGTTTCTTTCTGCTGCTGTTTTTGCCGTCGGTCACGTGCAGCTTCTCATAAAACTCTGTAGTTGTATTTTTTTCCAGTGACAATTAATTAAAAATATCTTATTTCGTTTATGTTTTGTGTGTTAGCTTGTTTTGTTATTTTTGAGTTATGTTTTCCGCTGCAGATTTATAGATAATGGCGTTACATTTATGGGCCCTAAATGCGCGACTAAGCCAACAGAGTAATACGGGCCTTAGCTCAAGACAACAGAACCAAAATGCATCCCAGCCACCGAACCCCCTTCCTGCATCGAAAACAAAATCCCGACTCGACTTTTTTTTTTATTTTTTTACAATTATTTTTTTTTTTGGCTGAGCATAATAGATTGCAAAACGTTTTTGTTTTGTGTTTCGTTGGCGATTTTTATTAATGTTTTTTATAGCTTGTGTTTTGTTTTTTAACAATCTCACGACGTCAAAGCGCTGCCTCAGCTCTTGACACCATGGGAATAGGTGAAGAAATCTCTCAACTTATATGCGCCCTCAGCAGTTTCCTCTTTCACAGAATCAAAGCCATCTCCGCAGCTGTGAAGCAATCGAATCAAAGATTCAGCATTCAAAATGCAACTTCACTGGCTCACACTCCTCCAATCTATATAGCTATACACACACATATATATACATAGATCTAGAGCGATGCATGCGACGCCAATTGAGATTGAGCTGAGTGAGAGTGAACACAATATGCTGACGCCGTTCGAAAACTATGACAAGGTGTTAAGCTTCAGGGCTGCAAGCAGCTTCTAGATGGTTCGGTTAGGGGTTCATGGCTCGTCGTGCTCCCAATTCACATAGAATCTGTAAGCCCCAGCCAGGGGCAGAAATATTAAATTCTTGATTAATTTAGAGGAGCTGACCAGCTATGAGCTGGTCGAATATATATTATAAGTTCGTTATTATATTTTATATAGTATGAACAACAATATCTGAGTCTCATCTCTCAGATGTGGGCACACACGACTCTGGCAGCAGCTTCTGCTGCACATATATTGCATATTTTTTTTGGAGCTGTGCAAATTGAAATTGTCATAAAAAAATAAAATATATTTTTAGTAACAATAAAAAATACTTTATTATTTAGTATATCTTATGACATTAATGTTTAAGTATAATTTAAATCATGTGGCGCCAAATACCAATTTTCACAATTATCACAAGCATGACCATCTAGACCAATCTCTCTGCAAACCCACCTAACACTCACTTTTGGTTGCAAAGTTAGTTCAACCTAAGCTTATAGATTACCCACGCCTCAATTAGACTTATTTCGACCAAAAATGGGCTTTATCATTATGCACGCCACAAAATGAACAAAGTGTACGATAAGTGTGACGAATAGCGTCATTATGTTGATAACAAATTGGAACAATTAGAAAGCATTGATAGCGTGTGAATCATAATGTCAAATGTCAAGCTGAGTTGAACAAAAAACAACGATTCATTGTTGAATAATTTGTCAAATAAAGTAATGTTGCTAACTCAAAGCTATGAAACGCTAAATAAACATCCTTGATTATAAATTTCAATGTTTCCAGCTGCAGATTGGGGAACAGAATAGAAAACCTTAGACTAAAGAGACTGGCACAGATTTCAGGGTAGCCAATGGGCTGGCGCCAGCTTTCGTTGAAGCCTCCATTTCCATTTAGATCTCTGGCAACTGCTGCCATTAGCCGCTTTTGGATCGACTTACAACTGGCAGCGGCATTGATTTTGGCCTGGTGTGAAAATCGCACGCCTCTTGCGTAGGGTCTGGGCCACGTTAAGGTCGTATGTGTGTCTGGCCGCCAGCTTGTCGCCGTGGCCCATATAAATTATGCACAGTTAACAATGCGAATCTGTCGGGGCGTATTGGTTATTGTGTCCAGGTTTTCCGCTTAATAAGGGTAAAAGGTGGCTTCAATTGCAAAACAATAGTAAATGCCCTACCTCTGCCTCTGGTTGCTTTGTCCTGGCCGTACGGAAAGTGACAAAAATTATGAAAGAATTTCGAGTGGACTCAGCCAAAGATCAAAGGTGACGCGCCCACTTCAAATTCCATAACACGACAATTGTATTTAATTCAGCTGAGAGAGAGAGGGAGAGAGAGAGAGAGAGAGATAAACACAATGAGCTAGGTCCAGCGGCAGCTGAGACAACGTCCTGTTCGACAACTGGACAATAAAGTGATCAATACCAGAAAAATGTTTTTAATTGTCAATGAATGCGACAGGGTCTGACCGAAACATACCCTTGACCTTTTGCGGCAGCACAGCGAATTGTTGTTGTTTTTGTCAGTTAGCTGTTGTTGTGCAATGCTCAAGCGCTTCAAAAGGTGAAATAAATTGCCCACCACCCAGGTGAAGAATGCCCGAACCGAGCACCGATAAATTTTCGACTTGTACGTGTTGTATGTGTGCGTGTGTGTGAGTATGACAATGCAAGGAATTGTTATAATTAATGGCCAGGTTGGCGCCAGCGTCTGGGCAACGACGACCCTGCCCGGCTGCCCCGGCTTGGCCTGTGAACCAAATCCGAATCCAAATCCAAATCCAACTCCAAATCCGAACTTTGCATCTGGGATTTTTTTATTGGTATTTATGTTTTGTGTGCTTGTGTCATATTTAAGATGCGCACAGGAAATCGGTGCATGAGAATTGATGAACGTGCGCCCTCGACATCCTTTCGTGAGCCGCCTTATCGCAACTTTGCATCGACCCAACGCATCCAGTGAGCAAACAGCAAACCAATCGCTCAAACAAACCCATTGAAGCGATCAGTCAATGGGTCGACTTAGAGGCTTGAGGGCGACTTAGCGAACAGCGACAGAACGTGCCTCACAAGTGGCTGGGCAAACATTGACACAATCCTTTTGCCGACCCGGACCTGGCCTGGACCTGGCCGGGCTGGGAACGTGCGAACAACTTGACAAACAATTGCAACGCACAAATATACAAAACAAAAAAAATATTTCACATTTCACATTTGCATTGGGTCAATTGAGAACAGAGCGAGTCGCTGGCGAGCCAATGGAATGTGGAATGTGGTGTTATCCAATGATCTTGTTAGCGTGTTAACCCCCTGCCCCTCGGCCTGTCAGCCAGACGCGAGTCCTGTCAGTTCAATAAACTATCGCTCGCTGCTCAGGCCGAACTAGACCGACCCCTAAATGGGCATTAAGTGGCAAGTGCAAGTGCAAGGATGACAATTCTATGAGACCATGGCAATAGCCACAAGTCGACTCTGCTGTCACCTACACCTAATCAGGGCATGTTGATTATATTATATTATTATTATTATATATTATTATTATTATTATTTTATTACATTATTTATAACTTGAATTTCTTAAATTAATTCTCTTTCGTTTTATATTTAAATTATTTTAAATTTATATTTCATAATTCATTTTTAATCATTTTGTACATTTTTAGCATTAACAAATAATATTTGTTTTTATTTTACACATATATTTTTGCAGTAAAGAAATATGTTGTATTTTAATTATTAATCAATTTATTTTTTTATACAACTTTTTAATATTTTATAAGTATATATATAGATTTATTTATATAAAATAATTTTTAGTTTTTAAGCTTTAACTCTCTATTTTATAAATTCCAACCTGAAACCTTTTTTTTTTTTAATATTTTATTTTTGTTTACAATATACATAAATCAAAATATATTAGTTTTAAGACTTTATCATTTTTGTTATTATTTTAAAAAATTGTTTTAAAAATTATTAAATTTAAATTAAATAAATTACAGCAAAGTATTTCATTCTTTTTAGTTAACAAGCGAAAATCCTGGCAATAAATACAAAAATTCAAATTTAGTTAGAAAATTAAATTGAATTTGATATTAAAATACAAAAACTTGCAAGTGTCAATAGAGATTTAAAACTATTTATTTATTACTTTTTTAAATGTATTTATTTTTTAATTAAAAGCAATAAATATTAAAATTAAAAAATAATTATAAGAGAATTTAAATTTCATGAATTTAATAATATTAGAAGTAAATTGTAAATACAAGTTTTTACAATTAATAAATTTAATTGACATAAATTCGAATATTAATAATTAATTAATATATAAATTATAAAATTAATTGCTATAAATACGATTTTAAATAATTTTGAAAATGAATCAAATTTATTGTAATAAATATATTTTGATAATTAATTAAATTAATTATTCATTTAACACTGTAAATATATTCGATCTATTAGATTGAAAACTAGCGTGGAAAAATATTCACAAACTCAATAAGTTAATAGAGTCATCAAAATGTTAAGTATTAATCGAATTAAATTAGATTGTTATACAATTATTGTACTTAATTTAAGTTTATTATAATTTACTTATATTAGGAGCACTGGGAGTTGGTAGCTGCTGGAAGTGGCCATATGCTCGGCCGTTGAGTTGCAATTTGGTAAACAAATATTATGGGCAGCCACGCGAAGAGGCCAAGACCAAGTGTGGAGAGTGTGTGTCCAATGTGGACGATGTCTGCGGAGAAGGCACAAATAGACTAATTGCCCGCATCTAATAAGACATCGTTCTCATTCAATTAAAATATCCATATCTAGTACAATTAGACGACGACAAATGTCCACATTGCGGAGACTCATTAAACTTGCACGAATTATTGCACGCACTTTGTCATACATTTTAATTTCACTTGTTGTGCACACGAAGCCAAGCCAAGCCAAGCGAAGGCAAGCCAAGCCAGGCCAACTGAAGTGAAGTCAAGCCAAGCCAAGCCAAGCCGGGCCAGACACGGCCCGGGCCGGGACGGCCAAGCGAAATTAAACGAAGTCGAGCCGATACCAATGGCAGTACCAATACCAATACCAATACCAATACCGAAAGCCAAAGCCAAAGCCAAAGCCAGACCAGACCAAGCCAAGCCAAGCCAAGCCAAGATCAAGACCAACTCCAGCTTGCAGACGCAGACCACAAAGTGAACGAGGCTATAACTAAATCGCTAACGCAATCGCACACACACACACACACACACACTGCAATGCTGGCAGCAGCAGCATCCAGTAGGCAGCCAGCAAAGCTGAAGATCTCTGTGGCAGCGTGCGCTCCACACACATTAGCAATTACGCTCATTACACTTAATTACAGAAAACTAGGAGTGCATGAAGATTTCCAACTGCGGACGATCGTGGAGAATCCAAGTGCTGTAGTTTCGGTCTGGGTCTTGGCCAACGTCTTGGTCAGGTTGTTGTTGCTGTTGTTGTTATAACAGTGCCTCGGCTGGCTTGTGTCTTTATATGCACTGGCCGCCGCGAGGATCACGAGCATGCAGAGCAAGTGAATTATTGCAGTCTCATTATGTGCGATGAGTTATGTATGGCGTATTGCTTTCGTCGTCAGGCCACAGTCTCGTCAACATCGTCATCATTGCCGTCACCGTCGCTTGCTTCGAAAGTACTCATGTATCTGCATTGTAACATCCAAACATATTCAGACGGCCAGCCAGGCAGCCAGGCAGCCAGACATACGAGCGTAGCCATCTGTCAGTATGCCAGTTACTGGCCAAGACTCCACAGCTCCAACTCCAACTCCAGCTCCGACTCCAGCTCCATCTCCATCTCCATCTCCATCTCCATGCGAAACTCAGCTCGGTGCATGACTCGGTCGAAGAATGTAGTGTGATGGTCGCCTAAATCAAGCGTACTTAGCGAATGATTTACATTCCAAAAGACAGCAAACACACTGTTTTGTAGTATGTGATGTTATGCGAGCAGCAGCAGCAGCAGCAGCAACAACAACTATCACTAAAACAAACGAACAACACGCACACGCACACGCATGTATGTAAACTGTTGTGCGTGTGTGCGACCCAACAACGCTGCAAGCATATGTTGAGCTAAATATATTTCCAGGCCCAACGAATCTCAAGCTCACCTACACCAGAACTGAGAGAAAGACGATATATTTATGATATATAGACATGAATGGATCTCGCACAGATAAACATGGAAATATATTGTTATTCACATACTGTTACTGTTATATATACTGTCATATACTACAGCTGTTATATACTTTATATACTTTACTTTGCTGTTATATACTTTAATGTGCTCTCATATACTATCATATTATTGCTGTTAAATACTGCCATAGACTGATATATATATTGTCATAGACTGCTATATACTACTACTGTTATATGCTGTTATATACTGCTACTGTCATATACTGTTTTATTTAGCTATATATTTTTGTAAGCTTTTATATGCTGTTATATACTGTCATAGACCGTTTTATACTGTCATAGCCTGCTACTGTCATATACTGTCATATATTAATACTTTTATATCCTGGTATATATCTTATACTGTTATTTATACCATATTCTGGCATATACTGTCAAATACTGTTACTGTTATATACTATTACGATAAGCGATATACTGTCTTACTGTTATATACTGTCACATACTGCATTTGGTATATACTATTTACTTAATTATATAAAAGGTAGCATTAATTATATATATCAGCCTAGACAGTTAAATCGATCTAGCGTCAATTGCAAAGCAAGCGACTTGGGCATGTGGAAACAGCAGCTCAACATAAGCTAAAAGGGTGTCTGCTAGTCGAACACATCCAACTAGTTCACTCTAATTCTTTCAATGTATCCAAAGAATTAAACTGGTAAAAACATTCAATGAATTATGTTTTCAATCAATATAGCCTTGAATATGCTATATATGTAAGCATTTATATATACTATATGCCATATATTATATGCAATATACTATACATGTGTATATATATGCATATATCTGTTTCATCTGTCTTTAACCTTCTTAAATGCATGCCACTGCCCAATAAGCAAACATTCTGAAAAGATCGAGAGAAAGGTATTTATATATAACATAAAAATATAAATATGGAAAATGAATCAAAACATGAACTAAATGTTAAATATTTTAAAATATATTTTATAATATTTTATTTAGAGCAATTGGCTATGGCAGCTTGAAGGATTGACAAATGTTAAAGGGGGCAGAAATCCTGATTATTATTGAAATTAGTATGACATATGACGAGTATTGCAGCTTCTGCTATTGGGATGAGGCCAATCAATATGCCATGCCAAATGCAGCGTGGGGCAAGCGATAATAAGCAGAAAGCACTGCAAAAGATACTGCTGCAGCAGTTTCCGCCACCGCCACCGCTGCCGCTGCCGCTGCCGCTGCTGCTGCTGCTGCTGCACCGTCACATCCTCGGACGCTTCGTCGCATAAATATCACCAGCAATTACTCAGTCATAAGTTTGCTGCTTGCTCGTTTGCTGTCATGACATGAGTAACTTTGCTCGACGCTCAGCGCTCACTTTATAAGGCAAGCCAAGCGCGATGCCGAGGCCGAGGCCGATCCAGGCCGAGCTCAACCTCTGCCGCAGTCGCAGCCGCAGAGTCTGAGTCTTGGCCAGTGGCTGGCATTGTCTGGCACTGCGATGCGCCTGCGCCAAGTGCAGAGCCTGCAAGCTCCTTTAATGCCAGCCGCCGTCCGTCTCTGTAGTCTCTGTGCCCCGCTGCCCGCTGGCCGCTCTCATCTGATGCTCTACGCGCCCGAGTTGTGCCGCTAGGCACAGCAGCCGACATGGAGATGTATGTCTGCAGTTTTGGGCCATGGCTGGCTGGTGCTGGTGTTGGCTTGGCAAATTTTTACAACTTTTATAAACATCTCGTTGTGCCGGTAACTGGGCGGTAATTTGTTAAAGCTTCCTTACTTTTCAACACTCGAAACGAGCCGCAACAGCCGCTAACTGCAAAGGCAACGGCAAAGGCAACGGCAACGGCAAAGGCAACGGCAACAGTGACTGCAACTGAACCGCAGACCCCAAATAGTGAAGCATCCGCATCTCCTCTGCACACACATTTTAATTGTGGACCACGACTGAGACTTGGCTCAGCTCTTTTAGATCCTTGCGCATGCGCCATGAACGCTTTTTTTTTGTTTTTTTTTTTTCTGTTTTTTGGTCGGTTGTCCGCTTGGGTCGGCTGGCTGCTACTTTGTCTTCTGGCTCGCATGATGATAAATTTCCGTGGCCATCCATCTAAGCGCTGCGGCACCATCATGATCATCAAGAACCCCCGATCATCATCAGCAGCAGCAGCAGCAGCGGCAGCAGCATCAGCAGCAGCGCCCTGGCTAAGTAGGTCCGCCGTCATTCATAACACACACCAACACTCACACTCCCATGGACATAAGCACTTGCTTCCTTAACACAAATCAACAGGATGACGGAGCTGACACCAGGCCGAGTCTCTTGCAGCTCTTGCAGCTCTCACTCCGCGACGCTGGCGCAGCGTACAGTGGTTGCACAGATCGATCTGTTTAAGGACAATCCCGAATCGATGGACATCACGAACATTTTCAAAATACGCATGAAAAACTTTTCAGATCACATTGAGTTTACTAATTGCAGTTATCCATCCAGCAATAACTCAATATCCCAATGATCCCTTGATGTTTAGGAATCTTTCACTAGTTTTGGCACGTTTGACAGTTCACAGTTCAGTTTGATCCGCAATTCGTTAACGAGCAAATGCTTTTCGTAACACTGTGCATAAAAAATCGCCGCAGGCATATGACTGCAGCCGTTGTTCTCGTCTTGCGGTTGCCAAGCCCAAGTCACAAGCTCCAAGTCCCGGCCCAGTCGCGGCCTGAAGATCGTCGCCTGGTCTCTTGGGCTGCTGCTGCGGCTGCTTCGCCTGCTGCTGACTCAATGAAAATGTTTAGCATCTTTCACTAACATTAATTTTTATTTATTTATAGCTTTATTTTATTTATGTATTTGCTTTGTGGCACAGCAGAGGTGGTGCAAGCACTTCAGCTCCGCCTGATATTCACCCATTGTACAAATCAACTGTTTATTACGTCAACGATAAGCTCGGCATGTACGTACATGCATGCTCAACCATGACGTAGGCACACAATCTGTTATCAATTATCCGAGTAATATTGTAATCCACACCAACTAGCTCCCGCATTATACGCAAAGTTGCGCTGATCGGTGACGTATTCGTATTCATAAGAAGTATGTGTATGCGTATGCGTATAAGTATAAGTATAAGTATAAGTATAAGTATAAGTATAAGTATAAGTATAAGTATAAGTATGAGTATGAGTATAAGTATAAGTATAAGTATAAGTATAAGTATAAGTATAAGTATCAGTAAGTCTAAGTCTAAGTATAAGTATAAGTATAAGTATAAGTATAAGTATAGTATAAGTATAGTATAAGTATAAGTATCCTATCGATAAGTTAGTTAAGTACAATATCCAGTTAAGTATAATATAAGATATAATACGATAAGTTAAGTTAGTATAAGTATAAGTATAAGTTAAAGTAGTATAAGTTAAGTATAGTATAGTATAATTCTAGTTACGTATAAGTATAGTATAAGTATACGTATAAGTATAAGTTAAGTCTAAGTCTAGTCTCCGTATCCGTATCCGTATAGTCTCAGTATAAGTATAAGTATAAGTATAAGTATAAGTATAAGTATAAGTATAAGTATAAGTATAAGTATAAGTATAAGTATAAGTATAAGTATAAGTATAAGTATAAGTATAAGTATAAGTATAAGTATAAGTATAAGTATAAGTATAAGTATAAGTATAAGTATAAGTATAAGTATAAGTATAAGTATAAGTATAAGTATAAGTATAAGTATAAGTATAAGTATAAGTATAAGTATAAGTATAAGTATAAGTATAAGTATAAGTATAAGTATAAGTATAAGTATAAGTATAAGTATAAGTATAAGTATAAGTATAAGTATAAGTATAAGTATAAGTATAAGTCTCCGTCTCCGTCTCCGTCTCCGTCTCCGTCTCCGTCTCCTTCTCCGTCTCCGTCTCCGTCTCCGTCTCCGTCTCCGTCTCCGTCTCCGTCTCCCTCTCCGTCTCCGTCTCCGTCTCCGTCTCCGTCTCCGTCTCCGTCTCCGTCTCCGTCTCCGTCTCCGATAAGTTCTTCTGTGTGTTCCAAGAATACTATTGTTAAGTTAGATCATCGCCTCTTCTAAAGTATACCAAGCTGTAGAGTACCCCACTTTTAAGTCGTTTAAGAAACACTTCCGACTAGAGAGCACTCTTACTTGTTTGTTCTTACTGTTGTTGCAGTTCGCTCAGCTAATAAAGGCAACAATTTGTTAACTCGTTGTTGTCGCTGTTGTTGCTGTTGTTGTTGTCGCCGTCGTATGTGCTGATGATTTCTCTCCTTTTTTTGCAGCGCAAAAACAAAAACAAAAAAACAACGAAAAATTCAATGAATTGATCATAAAATTGCGAGAAACTCTGGCGTTTTTCTCCGAAAAATTAACTGGCAGTAAGCTTAAGTTGTTGTTGTTTATACTGGTTAAGGGCGCCTCGCAGGCACTTCAAAAACGTGCCCAAGATATTTGTGACAGAAAAAACAAAATAAAATAAAAATGTAAGAGAAAAAATGAAACGAAAATAAAGCAAATAAATGCCTCAAAAACAAGCGATGGCCTTCAGGTCGCAGCAGTTGACAGAGCCGCTACGGCTCCCAGTTGTGGCCAAAACAACTCAGAGCTGAGGAAATTATCATAATAATTAACTGCGAATGTCGCAAATGAGCTAGCAAACGCGCTGCAGCCACTCATTAGACAATAAATGGCAATTAAATAATTCTTTTTTTGCTTGTAATTCTGTCACAAAGTCAATCGAGTTATTTTCCACGTCTAAAGCTTAAATGCAATTTGTCATTATTATTATTATATTACAGTTTGTCTATTTTAAGTATAGCTAAAATGTATATTTGAAGACGTTACTAAATTAATATTTGAAGCCATTTCAAAATTTCATTATTGATATTTCGCTTATTCCTAACAATTTCATGTTTATTCATAGCTAAATTTTCCAGCTAAATTTTCGATCAAATCAGAATTGCATAGAAATACAAAAATGTGTAAAAATTTCTGCGACAGATTTTGACCTTTGATAAGAAACAAGAATGGAAAAAATGTTTATCAAAGGCAAACAGACTGGAGCTAAGCAATAGCAGTAACTGTCGAGGTGTCACAAGATTTTGAAAGCCCTCGTGATGACGCTTCAAACTCAAGCATTTCCGTTGCCACGCCAAATGCAAAGGGCGTGACAAGGGGCAGACAAGGGGCAAATTCGCTTTGCTTACGTCAAAACATTCGAAAATTCAAAAATAACAACATGCCAGACATTTCATTTGCGTATGCCTTCATATTTATATATGTGTAAATATATAGGGCTGGCCTTTGATTTATTGGCAAGTTAACTGAAAATACACTTTGATAAAATTCAACGAGTTTCCGTTTATGTGGGCTACAATTCCGGACATTCCATCAATTCTTTTCACTTGTTTACTTACGTCCAGTCAGAAAATGTCAGTTACTTTGTGGTCTCCCAGCGCGCTTTGCTCGCAAAGGTGATCCAACAAAGAGCAAGAGAAAACTAATTCTTAAGAGTCAAACAAATTTTACAGGGTATCTACTGCTTCACTTATGTATCATGTTTAATACTATAATTCAAATGTTAAAATGCTAAAGCTATACAAATAGTTGAAGCTATAAATATAAATAAGTTCGATATATTTAGCTCTTGAAGTTCGAAGGAAAAATGTCGGTCTATCGATTGCTTATCGATTTATTATGATTTATCGCGAAAAATGTATAAATTTGTGTCTGCTTCAGCTTTGCATGAAATCAAGAAAACAAATTAAATATATTCAGACCTCAAAACTCTAAAAAAAAGCAAAGTATAAATCGATTTTTGTCGCTTATATATCGATATATCGAGAATAAATGGTAAAATGGCGGCTGCTTAAGCTATAAAATAAATCATAAAAACAAGCATTTAGTTAGATCTCAAAGACACAACAAAAAAGACAAATCTATCGATTTTTATCGGTTCTATGGTATATCGATTAAGTTGCATCTGCTGCAATTATGCAAGATATAATTAAAATCATTATTTGCTTAGATCTCAAAGCACAACTAAATCTAGGTTCATCGATTTTTATCGTTGCTATGATCTGTTATATCGAGAATCTACTGCAAATTATTGGCATCATGGAATGGAGCTCTGCGGGAAGTACTTCGTAAGATTCATGTATCTGAATATGCAAGTGATATCGCCTTACATTCGTTAACTCGACACACGTACCGCATGTTATCTGGCTGAAAGGAACAATTGCAGTTAGCTAATTGAGTTAGTGTTGGCTGTGATTCCCACGTTAACAGTTTTGTTGTTTTTTTTTTTTTGCTAATGAGTCTATTTTCATGCAGCGAACGGCCTCAAGCAATGCCAATTAGCACGCCCACGCCCAGGTAGCAAAAAATCACAATATTTTCCCAATCGTTTTATTGGAGTTGAGGCGTTGAGGCGATGCGACGCGACGCGACGCGAGTTAAGTTGAAAATCCCAAACAGCTGCTGATCTGGCAGCTCTATAAAAATGTTGCCGAAAGACGCGCTCCGCGGCTCGCTGGCATTTCCGCAGCGCTCCACACATGACACAGATGGGCAGAGCGCGGGGGGCGGCAGAGGCCGAGGGGGGGGGCGTGTACAAGCCAATTGCTTACACAAGCAAAGCGTTTGAACCGTTTTTAATTTCGTTTGCTTTGTCTAAAGTCGGTTTAGTTTTTTTTTGTTGTTTTTTTCTTTCGTTTTTCGTTGCTTTTCTTTTTTCTTCGTTTTGGACTTTTGGACTCTTTATGAAGCTGAAGACGAAGAAGTTTTGGTTTTTTATGATGGGAAACATTTTGTCTCGAGTTGTTGTTGTTGCTGCTTAAATCATGTGAATGTGGCAACAACAGCACTTGGACATTTCCAGTGTTAACTTTGTTGGTGGGCAAACATGAGGCAAACATACACACGCACACACGCACACACTGAGACAGGCTCTAGCTGAGCCCTGTGGACTCTGGGCCACAGCGGCCGCCCCGATGCGCGGCATCCAAAGCTGCGGCCCAAGCCACATGGCCGGCTCTGTTGTCCCCCTCGTCGTTGAGGCTTGTTGGCGTTTTGCTTTGTTTTGTTTTGTTTTGTTTTGTGTTGTTTTGTTTTGCCTAATGACAAAGACTAATATTTTCTTCCTGTGACATATCTCTTTCATGCATTGAAATTGACTTGAAGTCTATTGGCAGCGCAGTTAGCGTTGCCGTTGCCGTTGCCGTTGCCGTTGCCGCTCCATTTACCGGCACGACAACGTCGCGTCGTAGCATAGCAGCATTTTATGGAAATTATTTGTTGCATTGCGCTGCTAATGTGTTAAAACAATATGACCAGGCCGCCTGCACATTTGCTTTCCTTCTTTTGTGTGCCACAAATAAAATGAGGAAATATTTACACAAGCGACGACGACGACGACGACGACGACGACGAAGAGGACAGCGCGCACCAGCTGTGCGCGGCACGCCCCCGCCGCCCCTGTGTCTCAGCTCTCAGCTCAATTTGCAAGGCAACGACAAAATGTCTAAAGTGTCATGTCTAGGACCACCCAGCCAAGTCAAGCCAAGCCGGGCCAGGTCAGGCCAGGCCAGACCAAGCCAACTGGCAACTGCGCAGCCAAGCAGGCAGGTTGATCTCGATTGTCAATGCGTCAATTAACTCCTACTGCGCCAGGTGTTTAGCCCAACCAGCTTGACTATCGACCAATGCGAATTGACCAAATTAGAATGTTGCTCGCTCTAAGCGACTCACGCGGCGTATACGCAACGGGACATCTAGGCTGGATTCGACTGTCAGCTCTATTAATTAAATTGATAAGCGCAGCCAAAGTCCTGTCGTAGGTGTTGGCTAGCTGATAGATACCCTGTAAGCAGCTGCAACGTGTTGTTAGCTCTGCTTCTTGTTCTTGTTGTTGTTGTTGTTGTTGTTGTAAAACACACACACTTAGATGGAGCCGCGCTCTGTTAAAGTCTCACAGTCTGCCACGCACTCCAGCATTAATCACAAATCAAATAAATACAAATAGAGCAGAGGCAGATTCCACACACACACACACACGCGCGCGGCGCAACACTTGACAATGACACAATGCGTCAACTTTGGCGGCGACTGTGACTGCACTTGCTGCGCCCATGGCTGCATGATCCATAGCTGGCCTAGGCTGGGCTGGGTGCAAGCCAAAGCCAAGTGCTTGTGTGTGTGTTGCCAGAGATCAAAGCAAGAGTGCCTCAATAACGATAATCATCATCATCACGCTCAGCGCATCGTCTTAACAGAACTTATATTCCAGCCCCAGCTGCGGATTCTGACATGCAACAATAACAATTGCTATATCACGGATCATGGAGCATAGATCGGGTCGGGAGGGAGGTTCATATTTTCAGTTTTTTTTTTTTTGTTTTGTTTCTCATTTCATTATGTGGGACATTTAATACAATTTTCTGATTATTTGTACCCTTTCAAGGACCCTCAATCAATGATGTGCCACCACCTGCCGCTCGCTCTCGCTCACGCTCGCTGCGCGCTGCGCGCTGGCTCGGCGCTGTCTCGTTCTGGCCGTGGCACAATCGAAACTAAAAGTGGCACTGTTGCGGCTCATTGTTGTAGTTGCTGTTGGCTGTTCTTTTGGGCCTCAACGTCGGCACTTGGTAGAAGTATTTTGTACGCCTCGTTGAACTTGACGCATGATGCTGATGCGGCTGATGTGGCTGATGCGCTTGGCGGTTGACGTTTTCGAGTTTTGGTATTTGTGGCTGTTGCTGCTGATGCTGTTGTTGTTGCTGTTGTTGTTGTTGTTGTTGCTGCTGTTGGGCAAAAGCGGCTTAGACGCTAGGCGGGATTAGCCTGGACTGAACGGAATGTTGTCTGCATTGCGCATACGCCGCATGCGCCATTGCGACTTTCTAACTCGCTGACGGCCACAAAAGCCAGACACACCCACCCACACACACACACACACACATGCAGGGCACATTGTGCGTGCATCTTCATGTCACTGTCACAACAGCAACAAGAAGAAGCAGCAGAAGTAAGCGACAATCGTCGCACGCGTTTAAAAGGTTTGTGTATTTGCTATTGTTTGCCAGAGCCAAAGAGGAGATGGAGGGTGACGGCGAGGGCGAAGGCGAGGGCAAGGGCAAGGCGAGGCGAGGCCAAAGCGGAACTGATCAAAGTCATTCAAACATGAATGAAGTTCATTAAAAACTGATCAAATCTGTTGAGCGAGAACAATGCAAACAAGACAAGAGTAGAAAAGACGCTGATACAACAAACGAGTCAAAAGCAGCAACAACAACAACACTTCGAGGGGAAAATTGAGGGAAAGATGCTGTGCGGATACGACACGGCGCGGCACGGCACGGCACGGCACGTCTCGATGTCGATGTCGACTGCGGCGCAGCTGCGCAATGACATTTTTCGCTTGTGAGTGTCATAGCAGGCAGCTCTCGCTCCAAGCACTTGCGCCATGTGTGGCTCGCCCTGGTGTCCTGCGACTGTTCTCTGTCTCGCCCTCTCTCTACTCTCTTCTGCTCAGGCATTCAATTTGTTCAATTCAATTTCCCTTGGCATGTCCTTTTCAATTCTTCGCTCTGCCTTACAAAATGATGACATTTCCTGATATTTGTTTTGCTCAATTGACATCAGCATCAGCAACAAAGGACCACAGACTGCACACACTCGCACGCTCACTCACACATATACATAGCCAGCAACATAACGGAAGTCTTAACGGTGCTTGCTTCTTACAAACTACTCGAAAATTCCAACCCAGCTAAATAATAGTTAAGCAACAGCAGCTCAGCCTACTTTGACCTCACTGTTCGATACATTTTCAAACAGTTCAAATGAAATTAAATTAATTAAACAGTTAAAAATTAGAACTATATAAATAATTTAGCTACATTTTTATTTCATTAATTGTATTTTATTATTTTATATTATTATTTTTTATTTTTGATTATTTAACATACAAATAAGAATTAAATTTATTTAAAAAATAATAATAATATTGCAAATAAAAATATATTTATTTAAAACAATGTAATCATTAAAAATATAATTATACAAATTAATACTGAATAAAAATATTTAAAATAATACTAAAAAATATAACAAGCACAATATTTAATATTCAATTATAAATTTACTTTGCATTTTATTTTCCAATAAATAAAATTTTTTTAAAATATTTATTATTTATTATTTAATTTAAAAATTATTTTTATTAATTTTTATATTATTATTAATAATTATTATTATTAATTATATTATTTTTTTTGCATTTCATTTTCCATTAACACAAATTTTTTAAAATATTTATTATTTATTATTTAATTTAAGAATTATTTGTATTAATTATTATATTATTATTAATAATTATTATTATTAATTAATTAAATTAATGAATTAATTTATTTGATTGATTACATAAAATATTTTATATACCCAAAAAAGCACTTTAAAAATTAACCTACATTTCAATTATTAAATATTAATTAGACTTTCAAGTATTTCAAAATATTTTAAAATTAAAAACAAACCTCCGTTTCGCGTTGCTTAAGTAATAACAATTTGCAGCCTTATCAAATGAGCTCTTTTAGATAACATACTAAAAGCCATAAGCAATGCAGCGGTAATTAATTCTATGGCATTTGACAGAAGCTCTCATAAATTTACAGTTATTGGCTATAGATAATTAATTGAATGTCGTTTGTGGCTGAATAAATAGAAAATATATCGTGTGTGGTGGCAGCCCTTGGCTTGGTGAGGGCTGAGGCGGCGGTTGAGTGTGTCATTGGTGCAGCCAGAGCTGAGCCTGTGATGGAGATGCTGCGCCAGTGATTATGAGGACAGACCATAAAATGCAGCCGAGGATGCGACCGCAGAGCGCGTCGCTTGTCGCGCGAGTTATGCAGCGTCTGCGGCTGCTGCGTGGCCGTGGCCGTGGCTTCCAGGAATACGCATTTCGAGCAGAGCCGCAGACACAGTACGGTCCTAGACGTGGCTTAATCCACGCAGCGCACGCACTCGACGTAAACGTAAAACCGAGTGCGAAAACAAAAAGTCCTATGTGCAAAATGCAAAACAATATCATCATAAAAACGCAGCGCAAGTCGCCCATAACCAAAAGGCGAACCGAAAACCAAAAACTAAGGAAAATGCCAGAGCCGATGCCAATATATATACATATACATATATATATCGGTATATCGGTGGCAGAGCCCAGTCGTCGTCGTCGTCGTCGTCGTCGTCGTCACTCGTGACCGCTATAAATCGATGAAGTCATTGTGTGTGCGGCGGCTATCCTGCCTGCTGGCCAGCCAATGTGCGACAGAGACAGCGCCATACGAGCCAGGGCGGACGAGGGAGCAAGCGCATCTCACCCGGCCGCCTTTGCCTTTGCTGTTTTATTTTCGTACTTGGTTCGATTTTATTGCCACCTCATAAAAGTAGCATAAACATGTTAGTAGCCTGTTGCTACCGCTACTTAAGTTAGTTGCCTGCGTTCTGATACCCTATGCGCCTGTGCGCAACGGGTAGCGCAGGCCGTCCCCTTGGCACAGCGCCACAGCATATATCTGTCTACTGTTGGCAGGGCATGTGCCAGTCGAGCATACCCCTGCAGCTGTAGTCTGCGCCGAGCTCTACGAATTTGTTGCAATTCAAATTGACTGAGGCTCGCTCGGCAGTTGCCTGCACTGCAGTGACACTTACAGGTAAATTACAGGTATCTCCATCTCTAATGCAAGCTCATCGCGTGGAACTGGATCGAGTGGAGCTCAGCTAAATTAGAGAGCATAGCCAAGTCGTTGTCGTGGCCTCAGCTAGCTTTTCTTTGCACGTCGTTGCTTCTGTTGCTTCTTGACTTCTTTTTTTTTGTTGGCATTTTTTTTTTTTTTTTGGTTCTTGTGAAGTTTTTCCTTCAGTGTCAAAGTGTAATAAAATATTACTCATGGTAATTACAATTTTTGTGCTGCGCTGTGTTTTGCTTTTATTTTCGCTGTTGGCTCAAGTTCAATGTGCACGACAGAAGACCAAAAAAAAAAAAAGAAGAAAAAAACCAAGCAACGAAAAAACAGAAGAGAGCAAAAATAAAACAACTATTTTGAACAATTAAAAAGTGTTTTGAGGTGCTTAAAAGCCCACTACGGCAGCAGCAACAACAACTGGCTACTAGGCAGGCGCGTCTGCGCCATAAACCTCACAAAAGTGCTGTTGGCGACAGTTCAACGACATGTTTATTAAGCCGCATACGCAAAAATTTGTTAGGCCTGCCCAGACGCACGGTGCGCAAGCGGGCGAGGGGCGGGAGCTGCCCCCCAACCCGCCTACCGCCTCTCTGGGCAGCAGAAAAAACAACAAGCGACAGCCCAATCCCAGCCAGCCCAGAGCCGCGACTGTTAAATGAGAACTCGCTTTGGGATTTATGTTGCCGCACTCTATGAAATTACATAAATGACCATAAAAATGTGTGTTAATAAAAACAAGTCAAAACGAAGAAGAAGAAGAAGAAGAAGGAGCAGAAGAAGCAGCAGCGAGTCAAGCCACGCAAATTATATAATTAGATGCTGCTGCTGCTGCTGCTGCTGCTGCCAGGGCAAGACAAGAAGCTTCATGATTTACATTCTGGCTGCGAGGCCGGAACCGCAGCAAACTAACGCCAAACGCTTCCCACCCGTTTACACGTGTGCACAGATTGTGTTTAGCTGTTATTGTGATAAGTAATTCAGGCTGCTCATACCCTGTACGGCAGTTCCAGGGCAGCTAACGCAACGACAGCAATTCTGAGACTCATTCTATAATGTATAAAGGTCAAAGCTATGTATTTATAATAGCAATAAATTGGTGTGGCCAGAAGCTTGGCTCGTGTATCAAGAGCTAAAAAGTTGTTTACAAACAAATCCGGCCAATTGAAACGGCAAAGGGCACTTCGATGCGGTGCTGAAATATATTTGTTTATTTGTGATTTCATTTAGATTATTTGAAGACCTCTGCGGCTGCCACACACACGCCATTGTCTCAAAGCGAATCAATTAAGCTCGAATTGCTGATGGACGGCAGAGCAATACAATGCCCAAAGCTACAGCTCGAATGCTGCTTAACACAGTTTAGGGCCAGAGGCGAGGAAGAAGCGGAAGAAAATGGAAAATATGTTAAAGAAAATGTTGGTCTCTCTCGCTGTGAGCTTTGTCCCTTTGCAAGCTATAAGAAATCAACTCGATTTGCTGCTCGTGCCACAAATCCGATGCGTGACTCAATTAGGAAGTTAATTTCGATTTGAAATACAGCAGTTGAAACTCTAATTGATTTGCCACTAGAGACCAGAGCCAGCCGTGGAGCTGCTATCTGCAAATGTCACACACGCAGCAGCATCGCGTTGCAACGATCTTAATTTTGCAGCGCTCGCTTCTGGGAACTAGCTGCAGGATAGCAATAAAAAAAAGAAAGACAGAAAGAAAGGAAACAGAATATAATAATAAAATTGTAAAATAAAAAAGGACAATGGCAAAAAGTTGGCACAGACATAGGGACGGAGGGACGGAGGGACAGCGGGACGGAGGTAGGGAACAAAGGCACGGCCAGAAGAAACAAAAATGCAGTTATCTGCATTATGGCTAAAAATGCTTGCCACAAAGGCACCGAATGGTACGGGCCGAGAAATGATGGGTTATTAAATGTTGTTAATCTTTAGCTCCGGCCCCGGCCCCGATTCCGATTTTCGACATATTCAAATTTCAAAAGTAAGTAAAACAAACACTCTGCTCTCGCACAGGTAGGCAGCTCTATCTGCCTCTCTCTCTCTCCCTCTCTCTCTCTCTCGCACAGTTGCTATTTTGGTGGCCGCAAAGCAACCACCGTTATGGCCTGGTCGAGGACAATAGAGCGCAAGAGTCGCACAGCAACGAGTGAGTCCGAACCCGAACCCGAACCGCACCCGCACCCGCACCCGCACCCGAGGAGCAACCCGAACAAGCCTCTGTCATTTGCCTTTATTGTGCACGCTGTTTAAATATTTACGAAGTTTTTACAATATTTATGACAGCTAAAAACATAACAACACCTACTTTAGGTGCAATCGACCCTTTTGGCCCAGCCAACGGGGACACTTGACACTGCGCAGCGAGCAGCGAAAAAGCCGACGCTCGGCTTAGGCACAGCCCGGCTACTGGCTTAACTAATACTTGGCCAGGAAGCTGAACGCTCTGCTGCCTGGCTGCCTTGCTGCCTGGCTAGCTGACTGCCTGTTCGATTGCAATCAATAAACGGCTTAGCCACAGCGGCAGCAGCATAATATTCAAATATTTTTGTTGCAGGTCCGGTCTATAATCCATTTGTATGTCAACACTTGGCCCTGGTCAGCAGAACATGAGCAGCAGCAGCAATCAGCAGCAGCAGCAGCAGCGGCAGCAGAATTGCTAAAACTTGCCGCTTGCCAGCATTTGGCAGCTTCCGTTTTTGGCTGCGCTAATCCCCGGCCCTAAAGGTGCCACTAAGCGCCCTAAACGAAGCTTGGCTTAATACTAGGCTCAATAAGCCAACGGCATTAAAAAGTAAATTTGCGTAAAGCCGCTTTCAACAAAGCGAGCAGCGGATTACAGTCCAGATAGCGACAATGAGTGGCTAAGCAGCCAGCAACAAGTGCAGGCCAAGTGACTGACTGACGGACGGTCGGACGGACGGACGGTACAGTGAGCACTTACTTTGTGGGCTGCTTAGCCCGGCTAAACGGCGGCTCAGCACCACACACATGCGCCAAAGTTCATTGAGTTAGTTGGCTCAGATCAACTAAGCTATCGGCCAACTAGCAAACTGCTGCTGCCCATTGATGTCGCTGAGACTGATCTCGGCTCAAGGCCAGTGCTCACCTGCCCGAGCAGCAGCAGGTAGGCAGGTGGAGGCATTGGACGGCAACTGCTGCTTCGACTCCGACTGCGACTTCGACTCCATGCAGCTGCCTCTCCCGCCGGTTGCGCGTGCTGGGCCAGAAGTGCTAATAGTTTGACGCCGCTGCCAAAGGATCATAAAAACCTTCTCGCAGGGGCGGGCGCTGCACTGCAGCCATAAAGCCAAACGATCAGTGGACCCCACATAAATACACGAAGGGCGCTACATAGACGAATCGATCATAAAGCAGGCAGAGCGCGCGACTCCAAGTTTCCACTTTGAATAGTTAAGCAAACTGGATCCAGTAACAAATACATTAACTCACCAATTGACATGTTGAGCGTCGAATGTAATCTCTCCAGTGCCTTCCATAAGAAACTGGAAGCATCGTTGATAAGTCAATCTATGTTGGTCAGCTCAACTGGAAGCCTCAACCAGTGTCGCTGCAAAGCTTCCATGCCTTGGAGAGCCAACTGTATATATTATAGATTTTATGAAAAAAACTATAAACAATGCTGCATATAAATATTGGAAATTCTAGAAATCAATTTAAACGACTTAAATGATAAGTGGCAAATGTCTTCAACGAGATTTCTGAAGCTGCAACAAAAACTTTACATGAACTCACATTAAACTAAAAATATATTTTATATTATTTTTATAAATATACTAAAAATATAATAATATAAAAAATAAATTAATATGATTTTCTATTTTTTTGTTGATCTTTCTTTATCGATTATAAATTGAAATCTATTTAAATTTGAATTTATTTTATTTTTTTATTTTATTTAAATATTTATTTATCTATTAAAGACTTACGCATAGAACAGAAATGGCTTTTGATAAGCTAAAGTCGCAGCTGAAAACATCTAAATAATTCAATCTTCATATATTGATAATATATGATATAATAATTATTTTTTAAGAGAAGAAAATTTAGCTTTAGATATAAATTTAAAATAAAAAAATTTTTTTATTAAATATATATTTATATATGTGTTATACGATTACAAGATCTCAAACTTCTCGAGCATCTGACGCGTTATAGCTGAACTAGTTTCAGCTTCAAGTTAAATAAGTCATATATGTTTTTTTTTTTAATTTCATTAAATTTAGCAAAACTGAAAACAAGTCAAATATTACATAAAACATTTTTAATAATAATAATTTTAAAAGTAATCAGCTTATTGCTTTTAATAATTTAAATATATATCAACCTGTATGCTTTTTCATATATTTATAATTAAATTAAATATAAATAATCAACTTATTTTTTTTTTATATTTTATACATCTACAAATATACACATGTATATATTTTTAAATTGTTTAATATATCATAAATAGAAAATTTTTTTAATTTTTAAATATTCTTAATTGATTTATATTAAAAATTTTTAAAAATTATGACTTGCTTTGTTTGATTTCTTTTATATGGTTAAAAATTGATTGAATTATCATTTTGAAAAATTAAATATATATTTTTTTAAATTTATTATATACCTACAAGTCTATAAACATTTTATTTAAATATTTTCAATTAGTTATTATATATTAAAAAAAAATTAAAAATGATGAGTTCCCCGTTTAACTTTTTATTTTTTTATATCTTAGTAAAAGTCGATTTTTATTTTTCAATATTTGCATTTATTGATTGCTTTCTGTCGCAGCTTATCGTAACATGTTTAATATGAATAAAAAAGTGTGTGTATGGATTCGTTAGCTTATTTATCTATGTACAACTTTAAATACTTATATTCAAAAAAAAGAAGAGAGCGAGGTTACAAACTAACTAGCATTATGCGACTATATCACAGTTAAACAAGACCTAGAGCTATACAAAAAAACTTAAAATCTAACTAAGAATTATATAATTTAACTTAAGACACTAATAAAAAAAATGAGAAGAGATTGCGAAAACAGTTTATAATACTTTTGAGCTGGTTTTGGATGTCAAATGGGCGGGCGTGGAGGGGGAGGGAGGTTGGGGCTGGGGCTGGGGCTGCAGTTGCGCATATGTGACTAGAACGGCAACTGCTGAGTGGATGCTCGGCTGGGTCTAGGAACTAGGGCTGACGACTTACGTCTACAAACTTTACAATTAATTCGAGAATACGCTTGCTGCTTCAATAAATAATACTTTAAACAGAGACGGAGAGAGAGTGAGAGAGCAAGAGAATAGGAGTGAGCGAGAGAGCGCGCTTAGAAAGAGCTAAACAAACTTGTTTGCAAACTCCATCAAATAATTTACTTAAACTAGGCGAGCTAAGGGTTGCATTTCGGAATAATACACATAATATTATTCTTGTTATGGAGTTTTCACGTGCGCAGCACGCGGCGCAGGTGTCGCTGCTGTGTTGACGCTGATGCTGACGCTGACGCTGACGCTGACGCTGACGCTGACGCTGATGCTGACGCTGACGCTGACGTAGACGTTGACGCTGATGCTGTTGCTGTTGCTGTCGCAGACGCTGAGTGCGGCTGCTGCCGCTTGCCGCGCCGCCCCCTTACACCTCTAACCACATCGATTATGGGCTTGGACACCTCGTTGAACTCCCTGCGATTGCCAGCGATGGCCGGCGATAACTGCGGCTGTTGCTGCTGCTGCATTTGATGCCACTGGCGCTGCCTCTGCCGCTGATGGTGCTGCAACTGTTGTTGCTGCTGCTGCTGCTGCTGCTGCTGCTGGCGTTGGCGCTGCTCCAACGGCGACTGCTGCTGCCGCTCCCGCCTGCTGTGGCGTCGCATCAGCTGCCACATGGTGCGCAGAAATTCATAATAATGATGCTTCACGAAGCGCATGTCCATGGAGTCGGCCTCGCCGATGGCCGATGCCGTTGCTGCCGCTGCGGCCGCTGCCGTTTCGGTGGTCGTTGCCGCTGCCAGCGCCAGAGCGCCGGGCCGACTTTTGCTGCGCAACTTGAGCCGCTTGTTCATGTCGTTGCGTGAGACATGCTTCTGGCGGCGCTGCTTGGCGGCCGCTCGGCCCGGAGCCAGCGCCGGATACGTGCGATTCACAGCGGTCTCCAGCTCGCACAACATGCTGCGCGAGCTAAGCAACAGCTTCTTCAGCTCCTTGGCAACGTTCGACTCCCGCTTCAAGTACTGCCGATCCCAGTTGATTTGGACGCGTCGCAAGTAGGCAAAGCTTGCCACATAGGTCTGCATGTTGCGGTACCAGCGCTTCAGGGCGATCTGCACATGAGAGTGAGAGAGAGAGAGGGAGAGACGCATCAGCACATGAGCTAGCTTCATAGCATAAGAGAGACAGAGAGAGGGAGACAGAGACAGCGCGAGAGCTTCTCTACTTACCGTTGAGTTGGGCTTCAGCTTGGGCAGAAATTTGTAATTGTATTTGTGCAGCGACCACACGTGCATGTCTCTAATATCGATGCCGGAGTGATCCTCGGTGCTGTTCAGCTCGTGGTACTCCGTGCGGGCGGCGCGCTTCAGCTGATTGAAAATCTAAATGGAGGAAAGAGAGAAGTAGAGAGAGAGAGAGAGAGAGTGTGAGTGGGCGTTTGCTGGAGCTGGCGCTGAGTAGTTACCTGCTTGGGTCTCTGGGCGCGTCGGCGCTCTGTGGCTGAGGGTGTATAGTAGGAGCCGCCGCAGGGATTGATCCACTCGGGCGCCGTGGTATTCTCGTTGTAGTTGCGATAGTCGTACCAGCTGCTGTTCCGCTTGCGATGCCGCTTCCGCTGACTGGAAGCGGGTGCAACGGCTGCTGTGGACAGGGCCATATTGACGGCGCCGGTGGTTGTGCTGGTGCGACTGTGGCTGCTGCCGTTGGTGGCAGTGGTGCTGCCGCTGCCGCTGCCGCTGCTGCTGCTGCTGCTACTGCCGCTGCTGCTGCTGCTGGTGGTGCTGGCGCCCTCAATGACAGTTAGGCCACCGCTAGCCGTAGCCATAGCCAGCGTGGCATGCAGATAGACGAAATGAAGGAGCAGCAATGGCAACAGCAGATTGGACCACATATCCGCATTGTCCTGCCGCGCAATACGCTGAAGCCGTTGCCTGATGCGGGGCGTTGTCCTTGTGTTTGCCGTTGGCGGTGCCGTCTTGGTGCCTTTAACTGTGGTTGCAGCGCAATGGCAACCAACTATTGATAGATAACAATATATATATATATATATATATATATATATGTTTTTTTATTATTTATTTATATTTATTTATATATATATATATATATACATATATACATATATATGTATATATACATATAAGTATACATATATATATATATATATATATATATATATATATATATATATAGATTTAGTTGTTGATGTTGACTTTTTCTTGTTTTTTTCTTGTTTTTTCTTGTTTTTCTTGTTTTTTTCTTATCGATTTGTATGAAATATATATTTAATAATTTAATGATTTGACGATTTGGTTGGGACTTTGGATCGTGTGTGTTCAATGGGCCAAAAAGAAGGTGAAATGCCAAAGTGCGAAAGTGCGAAAGCGTTCGTAACAGTAAATTCCAGAAAGCAAAAAAATATGGGTGTTCGGCAAATGCAAAAGAGAACGAGAAAGAGCAAAAAAAAAATAAACACACACACAATGAATATCAAGTGATTAACATGGCAAAAATTGGTGTCCCTGGGTCAGAATAGAGTGGAACAGGACGCTTCAATTTTCAATTTTCTATTTTCAATTTTCAATTTTCTATTTTCTATTTTCAATTTCCTATTTTCTATTTTCTATTTTCTATTTTCTATGTTCAATTTTCAATTTCAGTTCTGTTGATTTTTGATTTCGATTGTTGTTGTTATTGTTGTTGTTGTTTTCTGTTGTCGTTGTTGTTGTCGTTATTGTTGTTGGTTTCTGTTGATGGGGCGTTTTGGGGTTTTTTCGTTCAACAATGCAAATGCAACAGCAATGCAACTTGCTTGTATCTCAAAAATTTTGTTAGAATTTGTAACATTTTTTTTTGGGTTTTTTTTGTGCGTTCAAAATTTTCCGCTTTTTCGATTTTAGATTTTACAAAAACTTTGAATTTATATATATAACAGCTAACTCAATTCTCTCAATTTCAACACTATTGTACGGCATAGCAAAGGCGACGAAATGAGCGCAAACTCATTTCAACTGTTTGACATTCCCAGCTTTCCCACATCCAATCGAATCAAAAAAAAAAAAAAAGAAAAACAACGAAAAAAACAAAAAGGAAAAAGGAAAAAGGAAAAACTGTGGCGCATGCGCAGTTTCCTTTCGCTCCAAGAAAGTCGTGAGAGAGGCAAGTCAAATGGATACTTGAGGCATACGATCGACGCCTCAAATATGCAACAGACTGAGCTCAATTTAACTAAATTAAGTATATTATAAGTAAGAAAACAAAACTAATACACACACCGCATTATAGTTTAAATAAAGAGAGCGACACGAGGTTCGTCTAGCCAAATTGTTAACAACAATTTGCAGTTAAATCCAGTGGCTGTTGTTGTTCTTGTTTCTCGACTTGGTTTTAACACACGAAATGCACTTGAAGAAAAAAGTTGTTCATTTTTTTTTATTTGTTTGCTTTGTGTATCTTGCGATGACAGTTAGTGGCGTTGGTCTGCTATTGGTTGGTTAGACTGAAGAACACTTCTCGCGGACACTACTGTTCACGTCCAGGCACAAAACCGAACTGAACCAAAAGTTGCGCTAAATTCGACCAGCTTTCTTTGTTGAGCAGCAGCAGCAGCAGCGGCGGTGGCAGTGGCAGTGGCAGCGGCAGCGGCGGCCGCAGTGGCTCAGACACCAGAGACTCGACAGCCGAAACCGAAGCGACCGACGCGACATTCAGAGACCTCTCTATATAGGTGTGTGTGTGTGTGTGTGTGTGTGTGTTAGTGTGTGTGCGCGTGCGTGAGCTGCGCTGCCTGCCAGTCCATTTCCATTTGTCTGCCTGCCTGTCAGGCCTGATCGAGTGTTGTCTGGACCTGCCCCGCTCTGTGCCTGTGTATATACCTGATCCTACACACACGTCCAACAAAAGGCAGACCAACCAGCTAGTCGAGCATTTTTTAAGCCGGTCCCTGTTCGGTCACTCGTCTCTCTGTGTGTGTGTGTGTGTGAATCGCCATCGCTGTGTTGATAGCCACCAGGCTCACGCTCAGCTTATCCAATGAGAAGATTTCACTCAAAGCGTGCTCATAGAAATCAATCTACCTGACCGTACGCCTGCCCCAAGGCAACAGCTGCCTCTCACTCACTCTCACTCTCTCACTCACTCTCTCCCTGCATCTCTCCCTGCATCTCTCTCACTCTCGCTCTCTCTCTTTGAGTTATGCTCTATCAGTTTCTTGAACTTTCTTTCTTTCTCTAGAAGACATAGCACTGTCTTGCAATGACCTTGGCTAAGCCCTAACAGATCTAAAAGCTAATTTACCTGTCTATAGCTCAGATATTGAGTAACTGCTGAAGTCTCGACGCCGTAAAGTATGCTTAATTTGTCCATAAAATACGTCAGGATCTTGGGTTTCCTTTCAGCCCTCTTCCATCCTCATTGATATAAATATATAGAAGGCTAATGCCACACAAGATCAGCAAAAGTCAAGTTTCCAACTTCAATGCATTTATATATATATTCCCGCTAAAATATATCTTTTCTCATAGAAGCATATCCTTAAACGAATTAAGTCTTGAATATATGAAACTAAGCAAAACATTGCTGAAGACTTTTAATTATTTTACAAATTATTCTGACCAAACACTGAATTATATATATATATCTTTATAGGGGAATGATTGGAAAAATACATAGAAGTTTGTCTATGATCTTTGATATATTACTGTTAAAAACTTCTACTAGCTATATGCATATAAATTTAAATGATAAACATTAATCCCAAAATACAAAAAATTATTATGATGATTAATAAAACTTAAAAATATATAATATAATAAAAATAATAACAATACATTTATTTTATATGAAAAAATAATAATAAAATATTAAATAAATATATTTTATATGAAAAAAAAAAATAATATATTAAATAAATTTATTTTATATGAAAAACTATTTAAATCATTTTAAATAAATAGTAAAAAACTTGAATATTTTAAAGTTATTTCTATATGAATATAAAAAAAATTTAAATTACTTTAGAATTAATATTATAATATTTCAAATTATTTTAAAACTAATTGAAAAATATTTTGGAATACATGTTCAAATTCAATTGTTTTAAAATATTTAAAAAAAATGTTAAATCTTTAAAAATATAATTTAACTTATTTTTATTTTTATTTCTAATATAATAAAATATAATAATTAAAATATATATAAATATTTAAAAATACCTTAAAGTCTGTATTGGCATTACTATCTATATATACTCTCTATTTGTCTATATATAATACATGTACAATATATCTATGTATACAATCTTAACTGTATAATCTATCTATCTATCCAAATATCTGTCGAAACCTTAAAGACTATTTACCTATCTTCGATACCTACCTAGACTATCTACACTATCTATATTATCTAGACCTATACTATCTAGACTATCTATATTATCCATACTATATATCTATCCATACTATATACATACACATCTTCACCTTATATACTATATATATGCGATGTTTATATATCTATCTATACAGCTAAACACATTTATCTATTCGATATATTTATCTACCGATCTATACTGTATATACCATTTAGGTATACCGTATGTACTCTCTATAAGCCGTGTTTTCTTGCGCAGTTCTTGCGCTCTGCAGAGTTCCGTAGAGTTAAGATTTATATATTTGCGTTTGCTTGGCTAGAGAACAGAGCTCGAGTACTCAGATACTCAGCACTGTAGGGCTCAACTCAGCTCGGTCTCATTCTGTCGAATCAACAGTTTTTGGCGCACTGATGGCAGTTGAAGGATCGATTTGCATATTTATATAGACCGATCTCAGCAGCTGGTTGGGCCTTGCTCAGCTGCAGTTGGCGGCAGGTCAATCGACGATCGATTGGGTAAATGCTGTTTGGTGTTACCTAACGCGACTGCCCCATGCCATAAAGGACGGGCGTTACCTGGCCTCAATTGCTGGGCGGTCGCCTAATCAAAACTGACCTGACTCGAGGGTACGATATATCCATACTCCATCTATCGAGATCTACCTATGCTCGCTCTCACACACGACTCTTCTGTTGCTGTTGCTGTTGCTGTTTGTGTTTGTTTGCCTGTCTGCGAAGTGGGACAATTGACGAGCTAATTAAATTTAGTTGCTGCATTGTATTGTTCCTTTGACTTTGTTACAAAATTATGGCCACATTGTTTGGCCGAACAGCTGTAATGGCCATGGCCGGGCACAGAGAGTCCTGCGTCTAACCGTAAGTGCAATTGTTGACTGGGCCGCGCAGCAGCAGCAGCAGCAGGAAGCAGCCGTGTCGCGCAGCGGGGTCACTCGCCTTGATTTTCGCCGCGCGCCACACCGAACGACACGGCACAGGACTCGACGCACACACGCACACCCATAGCAATAAGACAGCATCCTTTGTATGCCGTCCCTTGGGATGCACCTACATATATCTATATCTTGCGCTTGTATCTTGTATCTGTCTCTGTATCTGACCAATTCGCACCAAACAACTTCATCTACATGGACAACAAACACGATTATTGCATTGATGAGCTCCTGCTGCTGCTGTCTGCATACACAGAGTGCGCAGGCGCGGCAGGACGCCTCGTCGAAAGGATCCGACCAACGGCTGCTGCCACCGACACATAGTCCGTGTCCCATTCCCATTCCCATTCCCATTCCCACTCCCATTCGCATTCCCATTCGCATTCCCTCGGCCGTGCTGACCTCGCTCACACTGTGTTTTAGTTGCGATTCGTTCTGGACAACAAAATATTTTGCTACAAAATTGAGTTGTTCTGTGCGGTCCTCGGATCCGCTGTCATGCTGTAATTTTTTTTACCGGCCGTATCAAATCGAAAGGATACGCTTAAATTGCCGCAGCCAACGCCAAAGGCGGCCGAGCACCTTCGCCGACCTCGCACACCCAGTGAATGGTTAGCCGAGCAGCGAAGGGCCGCAAGCGGGTCGACTTCAGTATACCCTGTAAATTAAACTAACTTAGTTGGTTTTTTTTTTATTATATGCGCGTAAATGTATAATATATATATATTTATTTATTTATTTATTTATTTATTATATTTAATTTTTTTTTAACTTTTTTTTTTATTGTATACAATAATTGTTGCATTTTCTCACTATACATTTTAATTTTTTTTCAAACTTTTTATTTAATTTTTTATTATATTTTTGAAATACTAAAATATTTGTCGCTCATCCGAAAAAAATTCTTAAATAACATTTTTTAAAATTTTAAAATTTTTATTTAATTTAAATATAAAATCAATACATAAAATTATATTTTTATTATAAATATAAGAGAATATCAACCACAATTCATCTAAGAAATAAATAAATCTCAGCATTTGGTTGTCTTGCCTGTTGCCCTTGTCACGCATATATACCCGCTGCATGCTTGCAGCTATGGTATAATCATTACACGCCGCTTAGCTCCTGTCCCACACAGAGACCTGGCCAAATCGGTAACCGTAACCAAAACCGAACCCGAACACAACCCCTGAGCCCGGGTATCTCCTCTCCCTTTCTCTCTCTCACTCTCGCTCTCGCTCTAACTAGTGCGTGTGTGTGTGTAGTTTTGTGGGTGTGCAACTTGTATGCCGAGGTGTGAGTTTTTAGAGGCTAGTGCTGTTTTGATTATGCGTAAAATCGTTTCACTTTATCATGATTTTTACTGCCAATTCGCACATTGCGGCCATGTTTCAGGTGTCCTACTGTACAGGCGGCAATGGATTGCAACGGTTGGTCAGTTAATTCGTTTGTTTGGTCACTTTGCCTGTTTGTTTTGCCAAATTAGCGTTGCAATTGGCATTGGCTTTGGCCACATCTCAAATAATTACAAATACTTCAATGAGCATCGAATGGCGGCGCACATTTTGCAGCATCATTGAAGAGCAGGTCAATGAGACAGAAAACACTAATTAACATTAACACTATTATTAACTTAAAGATATAGTTTTCCTTAATTTATCCTGATTAAATTAAATACATTTTTGTCAAATTATTTTGTTTATTTAAAATATTTACAATATTATAAATGTTATATATTATATTATATTATGTATTATATTAATATTTCACTAATTTTATTATTTATATTATTCCTTTTAGCAATATAATTATAATTGGTTAATATATATATAATTATAGAAATTAATTATTTTACAAAAATTAAAAAAAATTCTATATTTACAATGAATATAGCACTACTATTTCCATAAACACACACTTAAATGTATATACATTTGAATATATATTTAATTTTTGTTATCAGTTTGCCAGCACTTTTCTTTTACATATTTCCCTAGGCACCGCTAATAAACACAAATCGAAATTGGATTATTTTATACATTATAGATTATATACGTTTACAAATATGATATCTTAGCTGTTGGGTAATTCCAACTTATTCCAAAAATCAAAGTGGGAATTTTCTTGGTGGTGCGGGAGTTTGGTGCGGTGCAGCTAGGTAGAAACTGGAAAATCCATTGCAGTCGGATAAGCGATAAAAACATGAGATAGTGCTTAAATTGGCTACAATAAAATTCCCAGCTTAATTCCAATTAAACTTGACTCAAATCCCACGCAAACTGAGCGCTTGCATTTGGGGCGGCATAACAAGTTCTTTGTGTGTGTGTGAAAGAGAGAGAGTGAGGGAAAGCGAAAGGCCACTGGCGTTTGTGCATTGGCCTCTCTACATTTGGCTGAGTCTCTCTGAGTGCGTGTCTGTGTGAGCGTGCATGTCTGTGTTAGTGCGAGTCGCTTCGCTTATTGGTGCACATGTGCGCTCAATTTTTATATGAACGGCAGACAACGGACCAATGGGAGCGCACGCAATGCGCTCAGATAGCCGCTCTCAGTGAGTGCTGAGAGAGCGACCATGATAAGTGGTGTGAGTGAGTGGAAGAGCGCAAAGAACCTGCTTTATGCTTGCGTTTTCTCACGCTTTCTGCTCACCTGTTGCTTCGTTGCTGTCGCTGACGCTGCTGGCGTCGCTGTCACTGCTAACGCGAACGACGCGAATCGTTGAATTCATTCATAAAACGCTGCTGGCAGCGTTAGCGACGCTGCCGATGCTGACTCAATGGGCACGCGCTTGGGTAAACAGTTAGCTCTAATTAGCTTAGAGATTCGTTGTCAGTGTGTGGGCTGCGAGCAAGGGGGTTGGGCAACGGTGACGTTGACGCTGACTGTGCGTGTTGCCAATGCCACGCGCAGCGTCCAACCGCATATCGATCCGATTACCGATTAACGCGATACAGGATGCTCGGAGTCCAGAGTCCAGTACAGAGCGAAGCCAGCGAAGTGTGACCAACACAACGGTAAATCAATGACAGTCTGCACCAATGGCGCCGGCGTTAAGATATCTCAATGTATCTGCGTGTGTGTGTGTGTGTGAGTGTGTGTGTCTGTTTACTGCTCGATCACTTTTGGGGCATACTCGTACTCGCACTTCAGTTCCCACATTCGTTAATTTTTTAATGTATCACTGACTCACCTGCCAGCACAATTCGGGGTTTTTTCTCACTCACACACACACACACACATGCATGACTGAATAACTATGGCACTCTAAATATACACATGAATGTGGCTTGAATCTATCGATGGAACGTGCTTGCCGTCTCTTGTGGGTGGGTCAAGGCAACTATCGTTGGATTGTCGTTAAATCTGTCACCTGTCGCTGCCAGGCGAGTGAGCGACTAGGAGACTCACACACACGTTTACCGTTCACCTAGGCATGCTTCAATGCAGCATGCTTTTGATTTGAAGAGAGACAAGTAAAAACATCGATATTTATCGATATTTATACAGGACATGCCCAGATCAACTCAGCTTCGTTGTCCTGATCAAATATTCCGTTTGTCATCTGCATTTTCACGAATGCAAAGTGTGGCTAATTACGGCAAATACCATGAAACCAAATGCCAACCGGACATATCGCTGCATACTCACGCTCCACTCACCTCGCTCCAGCCGCAGCGTAAACAATCGAATGCAACAAAAGCCAAATGCCCGAAACGGAAATGCCAGACCAAAATCTTACGATAAACAGAGAGCTAATATCTTGGGATATAGATATGGATATAAATATATATCTATATATATTTATATATATATATATATATAATATATACTCTTTCATTGACATATCTTTGAGCTATTCCAAACATATTCAAACTTTTGCCATCGATGTCCAATTTCCCGTGCCCCATTTAATTTCGAGATTTTTTTTTATTCTTTTAAATCGCAAATATAATTTATTAGTTCATAATACTTTTGGGGCTTGCAACTCGTAAGAAAGCAATACACAAAAATGATCAAAATATATAAATAAATATAAATGTTCAGCCGAAGATATGAATAAATATATATATGTATACATACATATATATATACATATATAATAATAGATGCACTTTATATATGTAAATTAAATTAAATAATAAATAGTGGGGCGTTAAATATATTAGCTACTACACGCTATTAGTAAACATAGATGGCATTCAGGATGTAGTGAAGAAGCTCAGTTATCATATAATATATATTATAGATATATATGCCCGATCTGTGGCACATAGAAGTGGCAACATTCTGCGCTGATTCTATTCATTTTTCTTTTGCTTCTTTCTCTTTTTTTTGGCATTGTCTTGTACAGTTTCTTGTGGGGGCACCTGTTGGCTGGTGGCTGGTGGCATGTGGCATGTGGCTGTAGCTTTTAGACTGGCAGACGTTAATCTTCCGCTTGAGCCGCCGCCGCCGCCTCCACCGCCTCCTGTTGCCTCAGCATAACGCCATATTTCTTCTCGATCACGTTGAGCAGCTGGACAAACTCGTTGACAATGACATATTCGGGACAGGGATGCCTGTTGAAGGGATCGGGTATGTGATCGTCGCCCTCGCTGACGCAGCTGAGGAAGTTCGCAGCGTTGAAAATGTTGTGCTCCACCTTCTCCACAAAGAATTGGAAGTAGTTGCGCGTCGTCTGTTCATAGACGGTTTCGTTCACGATGGCCAGCACCTTGCCAACTCTGACTAGCGAATGGTAGATGTTCAGCAGATCGCTCTCCAGCGAGTCGGTGCCTTGGCCATCGTATTCGCTGTTGTTCACAGCCGCCTTGAGCGGATAGTCCAGGTTCAAGTGGTGCAGACGATACCGTTGGGCCAGCTCCTCTTCGGTGCCCTTGAACTGAAATCGAGAAGAGATGAACCAAAAAAATGTGTGGATTCATTAGCAAGGCAATCCCAAGGCATCGCAAATGCAGCAACTACTCACACAGCTGGTCATCAGCTCGATGGTGGACTGCCGCGTGCCAATGACCACGTTGAGGGCATGCCTCAAAGTGGACGAACTGAAGTTCGCCGTGTTCATTGTGCAGTTCAGCTTTTTCTTATAGACCAATAGGTACGCCTTGTGCTTATGCTCCTGCCCCGCTGATCGCAGGTGCACGTGATGGCGGTGTGGCAAAATCAGGTGGCGACCGAGCGCTCGACGCGGCAACGCACTGCCGCTCGGCAAATAGCTGGCACTCAGTATCAGCACCAGCAAGACGCCAAAGTAGCTGCCACAGGCTGCAAGAGAGGGAAGCAAATGTTTGAAACAATCGCATAGAGCTTAACTTAAGATCGAAATCGAGACTATAGCAAGAAATAATCGAGATCTGTGGCAACTGCAAAAGCTACAACGTCGGCCAGGACCTCGTCGACTGCTTGCCACACAGCTAAGTATTAAGAAACCAAGATATATATGTAAAATGCAATATATGTGAACTTAGACTAATGTTAAGTAGTTTTACTTCTCCTACTCTGGCAGCCACTACTATTTTTATGAACAGAGCTTTTTATGCAAATATGGATTGGGTCGGCAATATCCAGTGCCTGGCCAGGAGACGAGCACGCTCTTGGCATACAGCGTCAACTGTCATATCACGGGCAAACACACGCGCACACGCACACACACAGAGAGAAAGAGTGCGAATTGAATTGAAGTCAGATTAGAAATTGAGGGTGAATCATTGAGATGCAGCAGCAACAATTGTTGCAACAGCAGCCATGGTACACGAACTTACACAAGAGACTGTAGGACTGTTGGGCGCATAGTCGCGGGCAGGCAAATGCACTTGTTGCTAGTGCTGTTGTTGCTGTTGCTGTTGCTGTTGCTGTTGTTGTTGCGGCTGTTGCTTGTTCGATGGGCTCCTGTAAGCGATTGCCTAAAGACTCTGAGCGCGCGGTCAGCACTGAGCTCAGCTCGTTTCGGGCCAACATTTGATTATTGCGGCGCGTGACAAAGCCACCGCACTTGCTTAGCATTGTTGTAGACATGATTGTTGTTGTTGCTTTTGGCACGCACACTGGGTTAATTGTTAAATTCGCGTACTTTTGGATATGCAACACTTCGAAAAAAAGTTGTACTCTATGTGGCTACGTCTCCTGCTCGGTGTTCGAGGCGTTAAAAGTTTACTGTTACAATTGCCGTTGGATTGAACGGTCCCGGGACTAGTTAACTCTTCAAGATCTCTTACTTGTTTAAGTTTTCATCGTGCGCGCAGCATATAAATAACGAGCGAGAGCCCGAACGCAAAGCTCAGCAACACGAGCAAGCATCTTACGGCGACAAGTGATGACGACAAGCGAAATTTAATTATCAGCCAATCATATGTAAGCAAAGCGACCACACTTACACACACACTAATGCACGCACACACACTAATACACGCACACATACACCGACAGAGACGCGCGCCCAGACTTGCCACCAGGTTAAAGTACGACGAAGTTTGCCGAGAGGCCGCTGCTCGTGTGTGGGCACACACTCACCCACACACAGGCATAGAGGCGCAGTGCGCCAAAAACACCCAGAGCGAGAGGGAGTCAGCATCTGTCCGTCTGTGTATGTGTGTGCGTGTGAGTTTACAATTGTGTGCGAGTGCTCGTAACGCGAATGTGATTGCGAATGTGAATGTGAGTAAGAAAGCGAGCCGCGTCGTCGCAGACTACGCGACGCGTTTTACGGTTGTTACCAGTCAGCCACGCGCTTTAACAAAGCTGTGACACTCACAGGCACTCACACACACACACACACTAGACGAGCTGCGAGCAAATGAAAGAGTAAGTGCATAAACATGTGTATTTGACACATCGCCTGGCTGCCTGCCTAACTTCGACTTTGTTGACCATCTCTCCCTTCTCCCTCCTTCGCAGCTGCGCGGGTTCTATTTATGGCACGCGACAGCAAAAGCTTAAGCTTAAAGTTCAATCTTCAGCAATCCGTTGTCGACGTAGTCGCCAGCAGCGTGACTCAACAGCAGTACCGCAATATGTTCATTTGCTGCTGTTGTTTTTGGCGTTCTTCTTCTTGCTTTCGTTGCTGTTGTTGCTATTGCTTAGTTTCTTCCTTTTTCTTTGAGAGCGTTTTAATTTATGCACACACTTCATGCCCAAAAACGGAAGTTGCTATACTCTTGCTGCCTCCTTGTGCTCACTGTTGTTGTCGCCGTCGTTGTTGTTGCTATTGCTACATGTTTAGTGGCATTGCAATGCAGCCACTTTGCTGCACTTCCGCACTTCCGTTTAATGCTTTGTCTAACTCTTGTTGCCATGTCCATGTCTCTCTATATCTGTGGGTTGCTTCTCTTAACACATTCCACACACACACACACACACACACGCTCTTTCTCTTTCTCTCTCTGTTACACACTCTCTGCCTCTCACTATTTTCAAATTAAAGCTGTAATTATCTTGTATTCTAGTATCGGTTCTTATTAAATATTTCAGTTTTATTTCACAATTGTGTGTACGTGCTCTGTGTTCAGTTAGCCGAAATCTTATAAAGAAAATATTAGAAGCTCAATGAGATCGGCATTTATACATATGTACGACACATATTTAGAGTCCACGCACTTATTACTTTGATTGGCTTATGCCCAGCGTATACATACATAGGGATATATACGCTAGTCGAATTACACAGACTTTCATTTTGATTTAAAAAATGTAGCTAGTTTTTGCTTCTTATGCATTGCCGTCTGCTGCTGGAGTTGCTGCTGTTGCTGCCGCTTTGGCATTTCCGATCCGCGCGGTCTTACGGTGCGTGCGAACTGCACACCAAACAACAATCGGCAATTGGCAAACGTAAATAATGAGATATGTAAAGTGGGCATAGTAAACAATGCGAGAAGAAGAAGAACAAGTAAATAAACGAAAACAAAGAAGGAGAGAGTGAGAGTCAAAGAGAAAGAGAGCGAGAGAGAGAGAGAGAGAGCGAGATTTGCAGCCCAGCTATAGAGCTGTAGAGTAGTATAAGAGCACACTCGCCTTGCGACCTGACTCAAGTCTATTTCACTTAAATCGACTCTTCTATGAAATGCAACTTCATATTACTCATACGCACAGCCGTTGTAGCAACTACTGCTCTTGCGACAGCATGAGCTGGCCCAAGATAGACATTTGCATGCTTGTATGTGCATACAGATACGCAAAACACCCCTTTGCAATGATTATATAGGAGCTGCAGCTGCCATAAAAAAGCAAGAAAACAAAAACAACTTGCTAACTGTGACGTGCCATATATCAGATATATATATAATATATGTGATATGTATATATATATATATACAGCTTATCTCTGCAGCATAAACAATTATTAAACAATCAAATTATTTATATTATTATATTTTATTTATAGTCTCAGGCGCAGATAAGATTTGAAATGTCAGCTTTTACATTTTTCTAAAATATATCTTAAGCGTTTTAGTATTTTTTAGATATTTTTAAAATGTCGAATATATAGGTGCATACATCCATTATGCATTTCAGGCAACTTCAACAGCATCGCAAGAACCAAGTCGAAATATCGATATATATCGATAATAACAAACGCTGCTGTATTGTCCAACAAAATGAAAGATTTCTAAGGGTCTAGCTAATGGGATGGACGAGAAAGACGTACAGACGCATATATATATATACATATATATATATATCGATCGATTACACGTCTAGATCGATTCAGCTCGTCGCACTGATCAATGCTTTGTCTGCCACGCCTACTCCTTTGCGCATTCAAAGAGGCTCAGCTGTATGGACTAAATATGTGAGTCTTAAAAACAGCTAAATTATTTAATAAATTAATTTATTTTTATTTTTTCATTAAAATTATAGATCTAATTGTAAATCTGGAATAGTCCCGGAAATATCCAGTTAGCCTTAGCATTTATATTGTAGAAGCTATGGAGAGAGTCCCATTCCCATTCCAAACTTAACATTTCACCAAAAGCACACAGAGAGAACTTTTGTTTACCATACTGGAGGAGGATATTCTATAGCTGTTCGAAACCCAACCTGGGATTCGAGCCCGCGGACTCATTTGCTCGCTCTGCTGAGTCAAAATTTGACTGGGAAATACAAATTGTTGGACAATTGTCGGAAAGTTCAGAACTTTCTTCTTTTTATTTTGCGGATATGACGTGCTCGCTATTATGTTATTTACCTGTATTTGCTGCTACTTAGACACCCACACCTGCCCGCCCACCTCTCGCAGGTGCCCATGACGGGGCAGAAAATGTGGATGCTAATTTTCGCACTTGTGATGTGAACAGACGACGAATCGTCGGATCAGGCCATCTCGCTCTATAGTTTTATCGAACATATATATTTATATATGAATCGTATTTGTGGTGGTGTCCATTGAGAGGTCGCCAGATGACGTTGCATGCTTGCTAGGGCTGTTCTTCACACTATTTGCCTTTCTATACAAATGACATTCGCCTCGACATCCGCATCCGCATCCGCATGGATAGCAAAGGCAATGCACACTCATTCATGAATTGAACTGAAATGCAAAAGGCTGATATCTATTGGCTTTCCAATAAATCTGAGTGCATTATGAACTATGAATTATCTCGATTACTCATAATTGTCGCAATTATGTCTCAAAGCCAATATAAAGGCATTTTATTGCCTTATGGATTCAGCAGTTGCCGTCAACGGAAGCTCTCAAGATAATGCAATTTTTGGTTTGTAACGCTTAAAGTGCAACCACAGTTTAAACAATTGTCAAGTGACTGGAGCTTGTTGTGAGCTCCTACTTATAAATATCATTTATATATATCTGATAAATATCCGATATAAATTTATTAGTCATTGTTCAAGTATTGGCCATGTAGACATTGGCAATCTGTGAATATAGTCTGATAAGTCCCTGATAACAGCTTTGTTCATAAAAATAGTAGCGCGCTCTCAGCGCCTGTTCATAAAAATAGTAGTGCGACTGTGCAGTAAATGTTGCACAACGAAATCTAGTGGCAAGCACAACATTTTGAAGCAATTGGACACTAACAAAGTAAAATGAAGAAAGTACTTTTGAATTTAGCTTACAAAGTGCTGCTACTATTAATATGAACAGCCCTGCGCGTGAATTGATTTGGCTTATTCGAGTTGGCCTTGCAAGAGCAGCTTGGCTGACTCTCTATACTAGATATTATTTATACACAATTTATGGAGCATGTTATTCATGTTATTCCACTGCTTATCTCGCATCAGTTGGCTGTGGTAGTTAGTCGGATTTTCAGCCTTGGCTTATTATTATATTTAATTCAAATCAATTAATTGCCGAATCAACTGCATTGAACGTTATCTTGAAATTGCAAGGAAAGCGGCTAGGCATGACTGCATAATACTCGCTCGCTGCTTGGGCACATTTCAAGAGCTTCCTGAAGCGATGCTCAGCGGTAAGAAAGCTCAGGTCGAGAGTGCTCGACTAGAAAATAGCCTGAAGCAATGGGGCAAGGCCTTTCAGAAATCCATAGAGTGCCCAGCGCCCACCCAAGGCTAGATATATATCCTATATCTATATTCTATATGCTATATCCATCTGTCTTGAGTTCTCCATATACTAATCCGAAATCTCTAGCTTCGAGTCTCTGCATTCAGCCAGAAGGACAGACAGCTAGATATGCCCCGTTCACTCGGCGAACGAGTATTTTAATATGGCAACTAATGAGCAGATTACACATATCTTATCAGCACTCGACAGTGTGTCGACGGCAATGTGAAGGAGTCAACGGGTTGGCGTGCGGTACGCGCACGATTAAGCGATTGTGTGTGTCTTATTGTTGAGCTAAAGCTGCTCAATAGCGGATGCTAGCTGACTGATGACAATTCTTGAGAGCTACCTGTTTGAGTGGGCGAAGGGAAGGGGGGGAGGGGCTGAGGGGCTGAGGAAAGTTTTTGCTAAACGCTCAGTTGACTTTTAGCACGGCCCCAAATCTAAGCAGCTGGCGGATACTCACACAGTTGCTGCATCACTTGCCCAAATCATCACACGAAAATAAAAAAGAATGTGGCGGCAGGTGGAAATACCCCGAGAGCGTCAAGCTCATGCACGACGGATCTATTGCCAGCCAACTCGCCGAACGCGCGACGAACTGACCACAGACAAGCCAAGCGGCAAAGCTGCTGACTGGCAGCTGACGGCTGTCGGTCGACAGGTGACCGGCAGGTGAATTACCGACCGACAAACTCAAAGCTCAATATTTGCTTATGTGTTTAGTTGTTATACCCTCGACTTATCAAGCACGACAAGTCGTCTGTCTCCGAATCAAGTCAAGTCGGACCTTTTCCCTTCAAGAGATTTTCATCTGCCCATTGACGTTTGCATGACAAATCTGCATGACGATCTGCTCAGTTGTAATATAAACTGAGGCGAACTAGCTAAAGCCAACAACTAGTGAATCAGACGTCATGAATCATATTCTGGCTGGGGTGAAAAGTGTTTGAGAGCAATTCATGCACGCCTGGAACTATTCCAAGGGCAAAGGAAGTCTTCAGCACAGAGCCACTGGCCCACTTAATGGGTATTACGTGGTGTGGTCAGTGTTACTATGTCCGGGGTCGTCATCTTGTACATGTGTGTGTACGGCAGCACAGCCAACTGACACACTCAATTGTTTGCCAATGGCATTAGGAGCGGGCACTTGGGAAGTACACGCTGGGGCACATGTGACGTTGCCAAAATACGAATTAAAGCCGAACAAAGAAAACGGCGCTGGAGCTTCATAGTCGAGCCCATCTTTGGCGCTATGAAGACAGCTTTTATTTTTGGAACTACAGATCGCTCGGCCAGCCGTGGGGAATCCGAATTGTTTGCATTGCAAACAGACAGAAAAATAGGCGAGCGACGACGACGAAGCGAGACAGAGAGAGAGACAGGGCGAGAGAGAGAGAGATGGGGAGAGGGCGGGAGAACTTAACCATTTGAGTTATTGAGTTTTGAGTCTGGTCGTGACGCACTTTCAAATTCACGCAATTGTTCACGTTTGTAATATTAACTTATTATGGCATATTACGCATACGCCACGATGTACTCAACAGAAAATGCAAGTCAACTTACCTCAAAGCGGACAGTCCAAACGAAAAAGGCGACGCTGAGTTCTGGAAATAAGAAGCAAACAATTAAATATTGAATTAGCTAATTAGCTAATGGCACCAGCCTAATGCAACTGTTCAGTTAGTTAGTTCAACTATAATTGTGACTTCAGATTCATTCATACTTTTCAATACTACAACTATTTTGCTTGCTTTGGCTGTTTACAGAATTTGCATTAATTGATAACGTAACTAGGCATTGTCGAGGATTAAATACCCTATAAATACATTTCAGTAGAGTTGCTCGAGTTGTTTTAGGCTTACCTAAAGTATTTTATATTAAGTAGGAGCGTCTTAGACGGAAGTAAACGACTAGGAAATACCCTGAACGAGCTGCTATTGAAAACATTTAGTATAAATGCGTTATAAGTGCACTATAAATACCCTACAAATACCCTATTAATACCGTATAAGTAAATACCCCATAGATCCCCTATAAATCCTCTACAAATATCCATAAATACACTGTAAATGCCCTTTAAATAACCTGTAAATACCCTATAAATACTCTAAAACACCCAATAAATACCCAATAAATACCCTATAAATACTAAAACTATATCGGCTTTATCAAGTACCTAATGTTAAGTTAAAGTGCCCTAGTCGGAAGTGAACGACTTGGAGATACCGTGAACGAGCTGCTATTGCAAACATCTTATCGCAACTATCCTCAGATATGAGTCGATTGCAGGGAACAATGGGGTCAAAGTGTCCAAACTAGCTAATTATGCTGTAGCGCAGCGTTAAATAACAGATTTGAAGTTTGAACAACTCAAGTTTCGTTTGGATATCAATCGATTTCGTGACAACTGATAAAGTTAGGGATAACTTTGAATCAAACTAGGGTCTGCCACACCTACTTCTGCCTGTTACACACATTTGCACAAAACCATAAGACGCCGATTTCCCCTTTTAAATGGGATCAGGGTATAAACAAAATAATTATGACTATATAAAGATGTACAATTCTTATCAGTTTAGTTTCATGTGCCGCACGTCATCTGATATCAGTTACCTTGAAATGGGATCTAAGTAGCTTCACTTGCACTATTTCATATGCTAATAACTAGCTACATCATATGTTAATAAATAGCTTTTATTAATGAACAGCTACACTAAGCTTGAATAGACTTGTTCAAATGGGACAAATGAAAAAATTTTTGTTTCATACTTTTAGGCATACGCGAAAATATCAATGAAAGAGCTTTTTGGTGTGTGTCTTGGCTAAAATATGGTTTACTTTTTCCCGTGAACTAACTAAAGATAGCCAGTGGCAGAACTTAAAGCGTACAACAACAAGTATATGTATATTATATTCTATACAGTAAAAGATATATATGGCCATATATGCCGTATCACAATGACATTATAACGTGATACTGCAGAATTGATAACATAATTTGTTTTATATTTTTCAAAATTCTGTTCACTTTCGTCGTGATTGCTACCTACTGTTGCAGTAGTATTAGTGTGAGGCTGAGAGCTTGCATTGAGTTTGTTATAAAAATATTATCCGTGTGAGTTTGCGTCTTAGCTCTCATTTCTCGTTTCTGGCTTCTATCCTCATATGCTCACTCTGTGAGAGAAAGAGACAAAGATAACTGTTGCCTAATGTAGTTACGAAAGTTGCTAGAGCGAAATGGCTATTCAGGTCATTTGCATTCTGGAACGCACATTGTGAAGGACGGCACACGGAATTTGTTTTTTTTTTTTGAGCCTGCCCAAGCCATTCAGCTATTCAGTATAGATGACAATTAACTACTGGCTAATGCCTTGGGCTTACTCAGCACAATGGATAGAAATCGAAATTCCAAAAATAAAAGTAAATTCCAAAGGAAACACAACTACTATTTTAAAGAATCTGTGCTAAGTACAGGGTATTTATTGCACTAATATTTTCCCAAGCATAACTAAGAACGAAGTATGCAAAGCGCCCTAAAGATTTTCATTCATTTGAAATTTGAAACGAATTTCTGATGCTTTCTGATGCCTCCTCGATGTACTTTTCATCTTTTAAGCATGTGAAACTCGTTGTTATTGTTGCGGAGTGGACGTGCGTCTATACATTTCCGATTCGATCGATCTAGCTTGTGCTTAATTTTGGCCCACTTTGAAATATACACTTCAAGTCAGTCTAACGATTTCCTTTCATGCTATCGATATCAGGCATTCTTGTGCACTTACTTCTATATAAAAACTTGAATGGGCTTCTGGCACGATGTGGTCTCACTCATAAATACAATTTGTTTCGCTCTTCTTGGAATTTATTGTATATCTGTTTATACATTAACGCGCACTTCAAGTTTCTTTCACATAATCGATAAGTCTTCTTGTTTTATTATTATCTATCGAAATGCTGTTATGAAATTATACCAAATTGTGTATATAGTTTTATGTATATTTTCTACAATTTTGATTTAAAATACAATTTAGCTACCAGCGCCAAATTTCCCCAAATTTTTAAATTTAAGTTCAGTTGGAAATTTGTACGAAGCTGACAAGTCCTCCAATAGAATATGCAGATCATATGCTGAAACCTCTTTTCTTTTAAATGTGATGAGGCTGTGTTAGTAGAGTTGAGCCCGTTATATGGACGATGTTGATTGAAATCTGTGAGTGCTAATGTCGGTTGTCATTTGTCTTTTTTTTAAGGCGTTATACTAGCTATGACATATATTAAATAAGGCAAATAGGACTGGGATCAAGGTATCTCCTAGTCGGGCACTTGTTTTCTACTGGTTTTTCCCCAACTCCACCCACAGTACTATTTCTATCTTCATCTGTCTAAGATCGTCAAAAGCAAATTAATTTTGGCTGAAACTAACGGGTTTCCTTTTGCAATTCTCTGCTTTGCATTCTATACTAAACGAAAAATGGGCTTGTCTTTATTTTCCATCCGCATCTTATTATCTTATCGTACCTATGCATTTGGGGCTACCACTATTTTTAGGAACAAAACTGTAATAATTTATATATCTATTATTTGTACATATATATTGTATTAGTATGTGAAGCAGTATTATGCAGCCAGGCAGGCTTAACCTAACATGCTCTAGCTTTTTTTTGTTTGTTAAAAAATCTCATTTTATCGCTCTTCACAGCTGCTGCAGATGATTTTATTGATAGACTACTTTTTACTAAACGTGCGTGATATACACACACACATATATATGTATATCTATATATACCATGCATATATATATATATATATATATATGTATCTGTTCTGATCTGTTCTTCCCCCAAAATGTAATCACTTTGAGTATTTAGTTAAATATTTATATAATTCTGTTTATTTCACAATAATCATATATCTCTTGCCAAGTTTCTATAAATCGTGCCACAATTGTTCCATTTGCCAAAATACATATTTCGATTAGGTTCATTCATGTATGTTGTGTCAAGAGACACAGGGTTTAACACACTTCCATATAGACATCGTGATTGTGATTGTGCTTTATGTGTTTTTGTCACGCAGCTCATTTGCTTAGGTTTCGTCTGCTGGCGGCACAAGTTTCGGTATTTTAACTTTGTTTTTTTTTTTTTTTGGTATGTGAGAAAAAGCTCGGAAGTCAGCGGCAGAAAGCTTTTGTGACTAACAATGAATGGATGGCCATATTTTATATTGGGTTAGTATTGGCTGACACAGACTTTGGTATACCCTTTCCAACAGCGAAAACTTGCATATCTAACAGCGATTATTTGACTATATGGAACTGTTACAGAGAGATTTATCTATAAGGCAGATATAGTTGCGGGCTTGTTATTTAAGCTCGTATCTAATCTTTAGCAAAATAAGTGTGTCCCACAGTTTTATTATATTTGCTTAAGATATTTGCGGTGCAGGCAGAGCCTAAAGAGATCGCAATTAACTTTGTCAACAGCAATGAGTGCTATAACAGACCCAACGATATAAAAGTCTTCTTCAGCGTGTCAACGCCAATGTCAATAAGAGTTGAGTGGAGGGCTCTGAGTATTATGAACATTAATCACTCAATTTTTAGCCGCCCAAATAATTGAGGAATGCCGTCGTATATCAGTTCGCCCAACTCAATTGAATGTCGTCTGAACATGTGCGTTCAGCTTTCGCTCAGAGCGAACAGCAGCGCTAGGGCTGCGGCTGGGGCTGAGGTTGGTGCAGAGCAACTTACCTTATGCTGACAGCTGTTTTGAATACGTTACTATCGATTGAGAGATCACACTCACACACAACACAAACGAGCCACACACGCACGGGAAAAAAAAGGTAAAGCAAATGACAAGAGGTAAGTGAAGTATATTATTCTTTTTGTAATTTAGCAATGGCAAGTTGCTGCCAACTGGGCTCAAATCAGTAAGTGAAATTCTATTAATTTTCGGGAAACACTAAATAAATATAACAATAAAAAACGACAATCGATCGAGCGAGCGAGCGAGCAAAGTCTTACGGCGGGCAACCAGCAGTGCCAAGCGACTGAACCGAACTGAAACGCTACAAGCGATGCCTTAGAGATACTATGCAGCAGGTTCTGACCGCGAGCACAGTCGAAACAGCAACAGCCGCAATGCAACATATATCTCGAAAAACAATACCGGGAATAAACTATATCAATTAAGGCCTACTGTAATTTAATCAAATTAATGAAAATCCTGATGCACAAGTCTTCAATGAATGATATCGGAAATTTCTTAGAATTTACGACCATGCCGATGCTAACAAATTGTTATAAACAAATAATTAATTACGTATAAATAATATCGGCAGTGAGATGTGACGGTGTGTGTCCGTGCTAAAAGCTTTCGACCTGTGCCTCGACTAAGCTTTTGCAGTGCAACTGTCACTCCGCTGGCTTCTTTGCAAGCTGCCGAGCTTTACTACTCAAGCGAAGCTTTGCTTGGCAAGCTCAGCAAATTGCAGCTCATCAACAGACGAGGTGACGTTGATATCCTCTCATGAAGCTAATTTGCATGCAGAAACTCGACTAATCCCGTCGAGTGCCTCTTCAACATTTAATTGAACTTTAAAACTTTAAGGTTAAGCAGGCTTCTCTTAGCAGCAAATGAACGACTAGCAGATACGCACACAAAGTCACACATTGCGACACTGTGGGTGGCACCTGAACAATTTCAGTGTTCAAAAACTTTTTCACTCTCGAACCCAAATTAGCACAACATAGCAGCCTGGCCTTGGCTGCCTAACTTGGCCATTAGATAAAACACGGTAAAGGCTGTAGCTTAGCCCTACAAAATATTTGCTTTAACGTTAAATTCTCTAATTGTTGTTGATTATTGTTGTTGTTAGGCAATGTCTAATTGTACAATTTATAGCAATGTCAGCTCTGCTTCCTTGGAAGACTATCTTGACTATAGACTATAGTGGTTCAAAAGCATTTGATGCCTTCATTAGTCTTTATATTTTATTATTATTATATTGTCAACCATCCTCAAGTAGGCTCGATATTGAGTTCTGACTACAAAGGTGGCCTCTCACGTACGTTAACGATATGCCGAGCTTATATTAAATTTTTCATCTAAAATTCTAATTTTGTACAACTAAGCCACAGAACGCATTTCTCAAGGCGCTTTTCTAGAATATCAATTTGCAGTCTCTTAGTCCACAAACAACCATAACGACCCTGTCCAAATGACCGCATAGCCATTTCGCTCACTCCCAGCATCAACCGGGACTACGTTCAGCAATAGTTATCTTTATCTCTTTCTCGCTCACATTAGAGGAGCCAGAAATGAGCAGTGTGTAGCGAAGACACAAACTCACTCGGATAATACTTTTACAACAGTGCACTTTCAAGCTCCCAACCTCACACTAATACTACTGCAACAATAGGATGCAATTATGAATATATAAATGATAAGTAGACAATTACATATACTTTTCGTTTTAAGCTCTCTTATATTTATATATTTTGCCTATTTGTTGTTCTGCCTGGTCTTTAAAGCTAATGGAATTGCGGTTCTCTTTGTTTTTCGCGCAGATCAAATTTGCACGCCAAATTTGGTATGCAGTCATATTACCATGAACAGATCAGAAATACTGCATTGCGTATACTTTAACAACTTGAAACTTATAGCCGCAAGTGCAAACTGATTTGCAAGCAACAGTTGGCAACATCTGTCGGTTCACATTGAACTATCCGTTCCCATGTTTTTGACTGCTGATTTGATGATTTGACCTTAACCGCAGCCCCAACCCCCGCCCCAACCCGAACCCGAATCTAGCGATTTGCATGCCGCCATCGCTAATCCCAGCTGCTGCAAGAGGCGCGCCCCGCATTGCATCAGCATAGATAAATACAGATTGTGCGTATCGTTCAGTAGCTACGCCAATTTGATTCGTGTCTCTTTGCGCCTCCTCGTCCACATGGCTGTCAGCTGCTAAATGCCATCCGCAATCAAATCAAATCAAATCAAAAGTTGTTGCTGTTTCTGTTGCCCCTGCTGTGTCCTCCTTACGCCGTCTGCAGACTGTCCATTGCCGAATTTGCGTTCGCTTATTCCCAATCGAGTTTGATTTATGACCTTTTCTTGGCCACTGCAACAGATGGTCGCAGTTTCGAGCACTTGATGGGATTTTGCTTGCGAGCTCGTTCAATTATTCATAAGTCAGGCACACAAATTGGTCAAGAGCAAGGACTTTAGCCAGTTTCAATAGCAGAACTGCGTAACTCTTATGCGACCGTTCGATAGGAAAACGTATTTGCCTCTCATGTAAGTTTTTTTCTTATTCAAAATTAAAATTTGGGGCATTTTGCTTAATACCAAATGTATACAATAGGCATAGCAGGCAAAAGAAGCCATGGGATACCATAAAGTCATGCTCATCGTCGTCCTCGAGCTCGAAAATACGCATAGATCCAACTGCAGCTGTCACAGTACAAACTAGCTCCGAGCAACAATATGTAGCTTCACTTATATAAGTATATCTCTCAAGATATATGTGCTAGAATAGCCAACGTTAGATTCCTCGTCGAAGCGCCTTCAGATGTGAAAAGCGCATGGATAGAGAGAGTTCAGGGTATCTCATAGTCGTGCACTTCTGTCAATAAGTGCTCTAGCTTAACACTTTTATCTCTTCTGTCCCTCACAACTATTTATAACTCCCAAATACTGTCACAATATTCTGTCATATCGTCTATCTTTGCCGATTTTCCTCACTGTTCATTTTCTATGTCTGCAGAGCGAGCGAGCGCAGGGAGAGCAGCCCTCTCGCTCTCACAGTTCCAAATCCAATCTAACATAATTAAAACTTTACTTGAATGTTCTCAGAATTGAAAGTATATAACATCTTGGTCAATAGCTCATTTCAGCTCCTCAATATGCTTATCAGACATATTCAAGCTAAAGAATGTTATCTATTCACTTCTATTCGCTCTTTAATAACCCGCTTTCGCTTTTATTGATATCTGCAATCAATAACAATAACTTAATAGTAGTAGAAATTTAAATATTCAGGCGTACAAAGCTGTGAGCTAGCCTAACGTAAATTACTTCATAGTTATATAAGGATGTTTTCTTTAGAGTCTTATAACTTTGAGTGAACAACACTTCTTTACTTGACAGCTTATTTAGCTGCCGATAGTTGCTTTCTATTGAGTTTAGCTAGACATTTTATTATGTATAGAGCAAGGCATGCAACTTTTTGAAATTTTTATCAAAATAATGAAACACTTTATCGAACCTATCGTGCACTTCATCCATTTATTGGCGTACAAATTGATGCAACACACTTTTGGTTGCAAGGATATGTAAATGAACCGAATCATCTCATTTCGAGTGAAGATTCACAAGCTTTTATCGCAACACCATTTCATCCACAGAAAACTGCTGTCTGTAGGCTGACGTAGACATTGGTCCATGTGTCTGCAAAAACCATGATGTTTTTGAGGGCTATAAATGCTGGTGTTTCTGAGTGCATCCTGACCGCCACTACATGGCCAAAATCATATTTGAACATATATTTTTCATTCAAATTATTTGCTATACAATAAAATCCATTTTGTTGATATTAAAAAATTATTTTGTTATTTTATTATGACTTAAGCTTGTATAACTCAAACAAAAACATTTAGTTGCAATAGAAATTGTCAGACGAGCAGGAACACTTCCAAGCCGCAACATCATGATAGACCTGCCGCAGACGCAGCTTAATCTTTAAGTTCAGCAACCAAAAATCAGGCTGCGAAACTAAAGTCGTAAATTTGGAGATTATTGGAATTGTCGCTGCTTCTCCTAGGCGAGAGGCTGAACATCAGCAGTCCAGTAGCCCCGTTGACAGAGTGTGGCCTGAAGGCTGATTAATGAATGTTTAAAGCTGTTACCCCATGGCTACTTACCCGTTGCCAGCCCCGCCTCCGCCCGAAATGAAACTCAAGCGCGTACACATAACTATTTATTGGTATATAAGAGTAGATGTATACATGTAAATATGTATTTGCATATGCCTGTGTGCATGTGTCGCAGCTCTCGCACGTCGACACACACGCACACGCACATACACAGCTGCATGGGGGTATTTTGGGTTTACATAGTTATGTATGCATATGCATACATCATTGTTGGGAAGCTGAGAGGGCATAACTATGTGTATACGCTCTATTTAAAGGTTTGTATATATAAGTATGTATACATATATATAGATATACATATTTATATATATATATATATATAATATAGATAGTTGTAGCTTTATATTGTTTATTGGTTTAATCCATTATGTGTCATCATATGATTGTTACATTCAGTTGCATTTTGAAATTGTTTCTTGTCTTTGTTTTTGTTTGTAATCGAAACTTCTTTTCGATTAATGTGTATACAAATATGTTGCATATCTTTCATGCTGCTGCTTCCTTTCTCTTTCTCTCGCTCTCGCTTGCTATCGTCACGCATCTTATGCGTAATTTATATAAACTTGTTATATAAAC